>NC_141543.1:68072500-68210000 GCF_021556685.1 Rattus norvegicus | reverse complement strand
TGGGAGTCGTGAACAAAGGTTCATGTAGCCCAGGCTGGACTCAAATTTACCATATAGCAGAGGGTGGCTTTGAACTCTTGAGTGCTGGGATTACAGGTATGCTCCACCATAACTGTTCTCAAGGACTGGTTTTAATGTGAAGAACCATTGCTGGTTGCTCAAGATCTTGGAACAAATGATTTGTTTAACTTTAAGATACACTGAACAACATAACACTTAATAGTCTCAAAAACAAAGGAATTAAAAATGTACAGAACTAATAGTCATGGCTTGTTATCAAGTTAGAGAAATAAAAATACAATTTAAATAAAACAGTACTTGGTCTTATGTGTGTGAATGAGTGTAAATGAGATTTTAAAAAATAAATTTTATTTTTATTTTATGTGTATTTTGTGTGCGTGTATGTCTGTGTACCACCTGCATGTCTGGTCCCCTATGAAGGCCAGAAGAAGGTGTTAGATCCCCTGGGACTGGAGTTATAGATGGTTACGAGATATCATGTGGGAGTTAGGAATTGAACCTGAGTCCTGTGGAAGAGGACTGCTGAGCCATCTTTCCAACCTCCTGTTTTGTTTAAGAGAGTCTGACTGCGTAGTCCAGACTGGCCTTAAACTTGAAATTCTCTTAGTCTCAACCTTCTCTACCGTGAGATTATAGGCACGCGCTCTCACGCCTGACAAAATGCTATGTTCTGACTATACTACTGAAATGCAGGATAGGGATGTCAGCAGCCAATAAAAGGGTGGGGTCCTACTATGGAATGCTAAAACATACTTTTTTTTTTTCCTTTTTTCTTTTTTTTTGGAGCTGGGGACCGAACCCAGGGCCTTGCACTTGCTAGGCAAGCGCTCTTCCGCTGAGCTAAATCCCCAACCCCAGGCTAAAACATACTAACCCGTGGTAAAGTATGTGATCTGCCTTGGTTCAGCCACACAGCAGCCGAGGAAGGAAACTGGCTCTAAGTGAAAAGAACAGGTTGGTGCAGGAAGCCCTGGACCCCGGATGAATTAACTATGCTCTGTGACTCCACTTCTCTGGACAACCTTCACTATTTCTGTACATTTTTCCTCTTTAAGGATCTTTAGAGTTTTCAGGTTTTTTGTGTATGGTAGCACACACCTCTAATTCCAGTATCTGGGACACAGAGGCAGGCAGTGTCTGAGTCTGAGGCCATTCTGCTCTATAACAGTAAGTTTCAGGCAAGGCAGGATGACATTTAAGACTCTTACCTCACACACAAAACTCTTTTTGAAAACACATGAATGTGTATGCCTTCTGTGCGAAGGTATGTTGTACACGAGTGCAGATGCCTGTGGAAGCTGAGGCTCCAGATCTACTGGAGCCAGAAATCACAGGCAGTTGTGAGGTAACCACTGTTGATGCTGGGAACTGAACTTGGATCTTCTGTAAGGGTAATGAATGCATGCTCTGTTTCGTCATCTCTTCTGCCCCTTTATTAAGGATACATCTTAAACTAATTCCTGCTTCTGGACATTTTCCAAAGGATCCTTCATCTGTCCCCCCCCCCCCCCCAATATATCTACAGAGACAGCATAGTATAGCTGAAAGAGCACTGGACATAGGCGTGGAATGGTGTAGTTAAGATCATGGCTCTCAGTCAGATGGACTCTAGAACCTGGGGTTCTAGCAGTGATAACGTCTCTCCAGGGCCCTACCCAGGCTAGGCCAAGGCTCTCTACTTGTGAGTGACTCATCAGCCTTCAAGCTCTATAGTCTAAAAGTACGGAATTGCTTGTGGCTATCTCTTCAGCTATAAAAGAGGGACAAAAGAGCCTTTACTGTCCTCTTTTAAGATCAAGTATATGAAAACGTATCTGAGGGCTTTTAAACATAATAGTTTCTATTTAATAAGTATCTACTGTGCCAAATATCTGGATTTGACCTCTTTTGGTATTGAAACTCTGACAAATTACTTAACTCCTCTCAACCTTAAGTTCGATATCTTTCAAAGTAGGTTATAAAACACAACCTCACAGGAAAGGTTAGAAGGAGGAAAGGGAAAGGGAGAAATGATGTAATTATGTTTCCTTTTCTTTATTCTTTCTTTCTTTCTTTACATCCCAATCGCAGCTTCCTTCCCTCTCCTCCCCTTTTCCTCAGAAAAGAGAGGCCTCCCAAACATGTGTAATTATGTTTTAATTTTTAAAAATTAAAAAAAAGGATTTAAAAAGGCTAGAGAGATGGCTCAGTTAAAAGAACTTGTTGCTCCTTCAAAGGACCCAGATTTGGTTCCCAGATCATGTAACAGCTCACAACTGTCTGTAACTCCAATTCCAGAGGACCTAATGCCTTCTTCTGGTCTCTATGGTCTCATACACATAGCACACAGCCACACATGCAGGCAAAACACCCATACACATAAAGTACAAATAAAAACATTTTTAAAAGATTTAAAATAAAGCTAGGCACAATGGCAAAGTACCTGGGAGACTGAATTCGAGTGCTTTGGGCACTGGCTTCTATAGTGGTGCCCTTTTGTTCCCCTGTCTTTCCCACCCCTTCAAAAAACATATTTGACATCTGCCCCCCCCAAAAGTTAGCCAAGGAATCAAGGAGACATTATAATCTAAAACATAGACGCACACCAAACTTTAATGCATTCAATGTCACAGAAAGTATGCTACTGGAATTAAAGACTCATTAAGAGTAGGTGATTTCAACACCTCATTTCTCCAACAGACAGGTCATCTAGACAAAAAATAAACACGGAAACATCAGAGTTACAAGACAACACATCCAAAGGACTTAACAAATATCCACAGGGGAAAACTCCACCTAAACACCAGCCCATGGAAACCTCTAAACAGACTGCATCGTGGTAGACAAACAAAAAATCTTAAATTCAGAAAACATGAAACAATGCCCTGTATCCTATTTAACCATAATGAAATAAAATTTAAAATAGGTAACCAACATCTTTCGTAAATATACAAACTCATGAAGATTAATCAACTCATTACTGAATGTCCAAAGATTTAATATCTTTAAAGTGAAATAACATGCTAATACACTACACTATAAAATTAGCATCAAATATTAACCTAGAATAGGTGTTCTAATGCATCTGAAAGGAATGCAGGGTGTCAGGCAGCAAGATACAAATGATTTAAAAGAATCAGTGATACCAAATGAACACTGTTGAAAGTGCTGCTGCAGTTCAAGGACATCCTGGGCTTCACAGTGGGAACTTTTCTCAAAGGAAAATCTGGGAAGCAACAAACAAATACCAGACCACAAAGCTCTGCTATTTGTAACCTGAAGGATATGCAGTGTATTTTGGAAAACAACTTTACATTGTATTAATGGGAAACTTTGTCACTTAAAACTACAATACACTTCTCAAAATAAGCTAAATTGTCTTCTACTTTGACTTAATGGTGTTTTGAAACATAGTTTCATATTCTGGTATATAAAATAATATGATAAATTTCTTGAAGAGTAACTGAGCACTAGTTTTCTGAAACCAAGAGCATTTCTTTTACTGTAAAACATGCTCACTCAACAGAAGACATATAGGATTTCATGTCCCAGTTTGTTTCCTAGACACTAAAATTTTGTTAACGCAATGGCATCTGTTAGGTATGATGCAGGCAGGACTATTAGAACAAACAGATGTGGTTTGCTGAGGATAAATTACCAGCATCCATGGAAAGTGTCTGTCCAGGCACCCGATGGCTCACACTCCAGAGTCAGAGTCTGCAGTCACTGCCTCCAGCCTCCAGGGAAAGCCTGAGCATGCACTTCTAGTTCCTGTTCTACAGGGTTTAACTGAGGGGTCAAGGGAACTGAACGAAGGAAATATTGCCACAGCAATTCTATTTAACTGTACCATTAGTGTCCCAGAGGGAGCCATTAATCACACATGACTACTAATAAAGAAAATGAAACGTGACTAGTTATGACTGAGGATTTTTTCTTACATATCATTATTTTAGTTTTTACTTATTTAAATAGCTAGGTGTTAAGTGGCAAATGTACTAGACAGTATAGGTCCAGATAGGTAAAAGTCCAAATCAGAGGTCATAAAGTTCCAATGAATTTGGAAAGGTAGGTATTTTCCCCACTTCCCCTGTCCTTGAGACAGTCAGTCTCTCTCCTCTCTCTCTCTCTCTCTCTCTCTCTCTCTCTCTCTCTCTCTCACACACACACACACACACACACACACACACACACACACACACACAGCCCTGGACTGCCTGAACTTACTACACAGACCAGGCCCAGGCTGGCTTCACCTTTTAGGCAATTCTCATACACACACACACACACACACACACACACACACACACACACACAGCCCAGGCTGGCTTCACCTTTTAGGCAATTCTCATACACACACACACACACACACACACACACACACACACACACACACACACACACACACACAGCCCAGGCTGGCTTCACCTTTTAGGCAATTCTCTTGCCTCTGCCTCTGGAGTGATGGGATTACTGGAACATGGCACCAATCTCAAAAAATGAGTATTTTCTTACTTAAAAGCTGTTACTTATGAAAAACACTAGAAGCTAAAAACCTTAAGAGAAAGCTTCCTCAAAGTGGTTGCCAAGCCTCTATAAATTCAGAGCATATAATTAAATGCTGTAACTGGTGCACACATTCACAACTCTGGTCTAAACTCACAAGTCATTTCTCAAGTTGACTTTTGCCCCCCCCCACACCCACCCCTTACTTGTCATACCTGGGAAGAGGGAAAGGAAGCTCAACTAAAGAGTGGTCTTGATTGGACTGGTCTGTCAGTTTGTGTATGGGGCATTTTTTGATGGCTAACTGATGCCAGAGGAGCCAGCCTATGGTGGGCAGTGCTGTATAAGGTAGTTAAATGTGAGCCTGGGAGCAAGCACATCAGCATCTGTGCTCTGTGGTCTCCGCTTAAGTTCCTCACTCCAGGTTCCTGCCCTGGCTTCCCATGATGTTGGAATATAATCTGTAAGCTGAACTCTTTCCTCCGAAACTTTAAAAAATCCTTTTATTTTATTTTGTGTATATGAGGTAGCATGTTAGAGGCTAGAAAAAGACAACTTGAGGGAGTTGGTTTGCTCCACTTCACGGGTCCTAGGGAACTGAACCCAGGTTGCTGGGGTTGGCAGCAGGTGCATTTAGCTACCTTGCCATGTTGGTTTTGGCCAGTGTTTTATCACGGCAACACCAAGCAAAGCAAGACTTCTATGTACAAACAAGAGTAAACACTGATTTTGGAAAGTTTCTGGTGATACCAGGATTTCCCTGCCCCCAACCCCAAATAATTGTCATCTATTCCCCTTCCTCCAAACCCAGGGCTTTGTGTGTGTGTGTGTGTGTGTAAATTCTCCCAGGCCTGGGCCACACCCCTAGCTATTGCACAATTCCATTCTAGTCCTAAACCAGGAAGTCATGGTTTGAGACATCTGGCAGGATTTCCTGAGTCTTATTATCTCGGAGTATAAAGATTGCTTAGCAGCCACATTCCGGTCTTCTCAAAGGTTCTTCAGAAACAGGAGAGAAATATAACAGAAAAGCCTGAAGCCTGAAGGACACTCCCAGCTCCCCCAATGAACAACCATAATGACCATGATCCAGGTTCTGTCTGAGATATCTTTAATTACAAGAGCAAAGTACATATGAGTTTTGAACCCGGGACCAGTGGTATATTACCAGGAAAGGTAACTACAGTGGATTACTAAAGTAGAGCATTACTGATTGCCAGATTAGACTGACAGGACAAAGAAATGTTACCCCCAGAGCTATGCTCCATTTGCTTAATTGTTATTAGTACCTACCTAACAATAAGAGAAAGGTAAAGAATAAGAGTAAGTTAGAAATAGGCATTCACCAAGTGTCACTCTCTCTGAAGATCATGGTCAAAACTTATTTCCTAGTTTTATGCCTTGATTTGTGTGTCTGTGTGTGTGTGCATGTGTTCATATGTTTGTGGGGTATATTTGGAGGCCAGTGGTCATCCTTGGGTGTCTTCCTTAATTGCTCTTCACCTTAGAGACAGTTTCTCACTGAACTTGGCTCTCACAGATTTGGCTAGGCTAGGCTCCTTGGCTGCCCATCTGCTGGCCAGCAAGTCCCATGGATTACCCTGCCTCCACTTCCTCACTGCTGGGGTTACAGGCACATGCTTCTGTGCCTAAATTTTCCACCAATGCTAGGAACTGAACTCAGGTACTTGATTTTACATGGCAAACACCTTACCACCTGAGCCATCTCCTCAGTTAATTTTTTAACTTAAAAATTTCATTACCACGTACTCAGTGTAAAAGATAGTGGGTTTTACTGTCATACTTTCATACATATATGTCAACCATTTTCCTAAACACATATATATTGTGGTGGTTTGAATAAGAATGTTCCCCACAGGGCTGGAGAGATGGCTCAGCAGTTAAGAGCACTGACTGCTCTTCCAGAGGTCCTGAGTTCAAATCCCAGCAACCACATGGTGGCTCACAACCATCAGTAATGAGATCTGATGTCCCCTTCTGGTATGTCTGAAGACGGCTACAGTGTACTTACATATAATAAATAAATAAATAAATAAATAAATAAATAAATAAAAGAATGTTCCCCACAGGCTCTTGTACTTGAATATTTAGTTATTAGAAATGGCACTACTTGAGAAGGATTAGGAGGTATGCCCCTTGTTGGAGTAGATGTGGTCTTATTGGAAGAAGTGTGTTACTGGGTGGCCTTTGAGGTTTCAAAAGCTCAAGCCAGGCCTCTCCTGCTGCCTGTGGATCCGGATGTAGAACTCTTGGCTGCTTCTCTAGTACCATGTCTGCCTGTGTGCTGTCATGCTCCCTGCCATGATATGAGGATGATGGACTAAACCTTTGAAATTGTAGGCAAGCCCCAACTAAATGCTTTTTAAATTAAGTGTTGTGGTCATGGTGTCTAACAGTGATCAAGACATGTATCAAGAAGACAAGCTGGGCATAGTGGCTCACATCTTTAATCCCAGCACTTGAGATGCAGAGGCAGGCTGATTTCTGAGTTCAAGGTCAGCCTAGTCTACATTAGAGAGATCCTGTCTCAAAAAGAAAGAACACACAGGGACAAACCTCACCCTCTTACCTTCTTGTTCCACTTCATCTTGAATTTTAAAAGCTTAATTATAGAATACACTTTTGTAGTAACTTACATAACTGCTAACAGGTTATTTAAAAAGTAGTTTTCATGCTCCTTCCCCCTTTTTTATGGTATCATACCTGTCATTAGAAGAAAAATCCATTCCCAGGACAATGCTTTCTTCAGTGTCTTGTCTACCGTTAGTTGAAACCACTACCATATAGCGTGTTCGATTTTGGTAAGTACTTTCCAGTCTTACAGCCTGAGGTTAACAGATAACAAAGAAACAAAAAAGAAATTTTAAATCATTTAATCTTTTTTTTTCCTTTTAAACCAGCATCTCATAGCATGCTGCCAAGGCAAAAAAGTCAATGGTTGGGACACCTAAATTCATATTTCAACTCATATATTAACTATAAAACCTTTGATATAATACTAAATTAACTGGAGAGAGAAAAATTAATACCTGTTATGATGTTTTTAAGAATCTGGGTATACAAACCACACTCAAGACAGGCCCTATACCTGCAATAGATGGCCAACACAAAATGAACTCAATGGTATTTTTGGAGATTTTTTTTGTGGGAGGGGGAGGGGGATCTCAATATTGCTTTGTTGGTTTGTTTTTTAAACTTACTTTCGCTTATGTATTACAGTTTCCGATTTTGTGTTATCACAAATTTGTGTGTGTGTGTGTGTGTGTGTTTCTTGTGTATGTTCATTGTTGTTTCTTTTTGTTTATTTTAAAGAGAGAAAGGAGGTGTGGAGATGAGAGAAAATCAAGATTACATTGTACGTAGATCAGACTATATTGTATGAAAAAATTATTTTCAATGAGAAATAAACACATACAGGCTCAGTATATAAGTCACTACAGGTTTACATTAAGTTCATCAAACTCTAAACGCTACAGATGTGTACTTTACTGAAATATACTGTACTCATATATTATAAAGTATATATAATATTTAATAAAATATATCAATATATTATATGTACATCTCTTAAATAGTCTATATATCTATACGTACTTATCGGTCTCCACAAGCTTTGGGGTAAGGTAAAAATCATTTTTACCAAATCTGTTTCTCTTGGTAAAGATTACTTGTTTCACCAAGCTTTAGTCAGTCTCCTGCACTTTGTCTAGATCTATGTGTGCAATTTCCTGCAAAGTTAAACTTCGGCAAGAACCCCCGCTAAATTCATTTATCTGGAATCTACATAATCTCTATCAGATAATCCTTAACATCCAACTGGGTTTCTCATTCTTTACCCTCTCCTAAGTGATATATGATCACCCTGGCCCATCTTCAACAAAAATCATTTAAATCATTTTAAGCCAAAACTTGATACTGAGGGTTCTCTGAGATCTAAGGCCTACTGAGTCATTACAGATGCTAACCAGAGAAGGCCCTTATCTATGGGTAAGTTTTTCAACCACCTGCAGGGAAGTGAGGCAGCAAAGAGAAACAGGCCTGCTGGGCCTCAGTGTGAAAACATATTTTAATGGTTACTTTTGTTGTTATGGTCAGACACCATGACCACGGCCACTTCTAGAAGGAAGAGCTTATTTGGGTTAAGGATTCCAGAAGAGTCCATATGGTGGGGGAGGCACACCAGCAGTTAGTTAGAGCAGGAAGTGGAGAGATCACATTTCTATCCTTAGGCAGGAAGCAAAGAGCAAATTGGAAGTGGGTAAAGCTATAACCCTCAAAGCTTGTTCCTCCTGAACTTCCTCTAGCAAGGCTCTACCCATTTCTCAAACAAAACACCAACTGGGCCCAAGGAAATATTTTTCACTTAAAGCACAAGTTTATACCGAAGATTTTGATAGGAAAAGCACAAAGTATTTATATGGAATCTACAGATTATAGGAAAAAGTGAACTACTGAGAAGCAGGCAGAGGTTTGAGACAGGAGGTCAGACTGCATGAAGGACCTATGGCTTGATTGGCTGAGGCAAACAGTATTTATAAAATAAAATAAATGTATTTATAAAATAAAATGTATTTATAAAGAGTATATGGTATAGCCTAGTGTCTTGCTTGTCTAGAATTCAGCCTAGGTTTCAATAATGATTCAATAAAGTAGGAGTCTCCATATCTATTAAGTTAATTTGGCACAAAAGTGTTAACGGATTAATCTTCCCCTCTGTCCTCTAACCCTTGTACATTTGTTTATATAAAGTGTGTGAGTATCTGTAGAAACTAGAGGTCAATCCTGGGCATCTTCCTCTAGCCTGGGTTATTCTTTTTTTTTTTTTTTCTTCTTTTTTTCCAGAGCTGGGGACAGAACCCAGGGCCTTGCGCTTGCTAGGCAAGCGCTCTACCACTGAGCTAAATCCCCAACCCCAGCCTGGGTTATTCTTTGCTCTACTTTTGAGACTGGATCTCTTAACTAGGACCCCCCGTTTAGACTGGCTGACCAACACTGGAGTACAGGCACAGGCTGTGTCATCTGTTTTTCACGACATGATGGTTGAATATCTAAACTCACAACCTCACGCTTGCATGGTGAAGGCACTGCCCAGCTTGCACTGTTACCAACTCTCTATTTCCTCATCTCACAGGCCTTTTGTCAATTCGTCTGGTCCCTTCCCTATCTTTTATATTTCCTCTCAGCAGCTTTTATCACAGGGCTTAGCTCTGTCATTTGGCTATGAATTTCTGCTTGTCCATGCTGGGTTTACAATTAAGCCCAATTCTATACTGAGGTCTCCCAGTTTTATTTCAATAGTCCTGACTAAAATTTGTTTTTACCACTTTAAAAAAAAAAGAATCTTATGAAATAATGAATGTGAATCAGTGCTTGGTACATGGTAGAAGATCACTAGCCATTTTAGTATGTGTTTATGAGCAGAATTTACAATAACAACTACCAAAACATGTTCTATAGACTGAAGGGAGAAGATGAGGAACATGAATGTAAGCACTGACTGTATAGATAAAATCTGCACAAGCCACTGTACTATGCAGCAAAATATTAGCTTATCCAAGGGAAGTTACCGGCTCTGTGCAAATGATTACCTGTATGTAACAGATATTTACATATATAAACACGTTTGTATATATGTATGTAACAGTGTGATGGTTTGTATATGCTTGGCCCAGGGAGTGGCACTATGAGGAGGTGTGGCCTTGTTGGAGTAGGTGTGGCCTTGTTGGAGTAGGTGTGGCCCTGTGAGTGTGGGCTTTAATACTCTCCTCCTAGTTGCCTGGAAGCCAGTCTTCTTCTGCTAGTTGCCTTCAGAACAAGAGTTCTCACCTGTACATCTTGTTAGTAATCTAGTTACTTGCAGCTGTTAAATATCGTGTCAAAACAACAGAACTACCATCTTACTTAGTCCACCTGTGAAGTCTGTTACTGCAACACAATTAGGATAAGAGGTACTCTAGTGCTGTCATCCACACTGCCACGTTGCTTTATCAGTAGTGATACTGTGAAGTAAAGGTTGTAAAACTTAAAAAAAAAAAAAAGAGTAGCACTCTCAGCTCCTATAGCACCATGTCCTGCCTGGATGCTGCCATGTTTCTGCCTTGATGGACTGAATCTCTGAACCTGTAAGCCAGCCCCAGTTAAATGTCATCCTTATAAGAGTTGCCTGGTCATGGTAAAACTCTTTTCACAGCAGTGAAATCCTAACTAAGACAGAAGTTGGTACTAGGAGTGGGGTTTTGCTGTGATAGGCCTGACCATGCTTTTGTTTGTTTGGAGGAATGTGGATTTGGGGACTTTGGAAAGCAGTGGAATGCTTTAAGTGGGGCTTAATGGGCTATCCTAGTAGGAATATGTAAGACTTCATTGCAGAGAATGGCTTGAACTGTAGAAGCCTGGCCCTAGAGGTTTCAAAGAATTTTAATTGGTTGCCGAGAGACTGTCCTTGTGCTATTTTGGTGAAGAATGTGGCTACTTTTTGTCCTTTTTTTTTTTTCAAATAACTAGTTTTTTTTTTTTTAAGATTTATTCATTTATTATATATAAGTACACTGTAGCTGTCTTCAGACACACCAGAAGAGGGCATCAGATCTCTTTACAGATGGCTGTGAGCCACCATGTGGTTGCTGGGAATTGAACTCAGGACCTCTGGAAGAGTAGTCGGGTGCTCTTAACCGCTGAGCCATCTCTCCAGCCCCCTTTTTGTCCTTTTTGAAGAGCCTACCTGAAGCTAAGGTAAAGAGATTTGTATTAATTGCACTGACAAAGGAAATCTCAAAAAAAAAAAAAAAAAAAAAAAAAAAAAAAGCCTGACAGAGACTTTGTTCTCTGGTTAAATCTCATGAAGAATGTTTTGAACACGTGTAGCAAGCTTAGAAAGGAACAAGATTACATGTATGGTTTGAGTATTAAAGAGGTACCAAAAAGTAGAAAGGAGCTGAATTGTATGTTCTAGGATAACAGATTAAGGGAGGAGGATTTGAGAGCAAGATCCTACCCAGCTAAGCTTAGGTCTAGGCATGATGCTACACACCTTTTACTCCAGGAGACAAAGCTAAACAGATCTCCCAAGTTCAAGGCTGGCCTGGGATGCAGCAAGTTCTAGGTGAAGAAAAGCTTAAGTCCTGGCCTGGTTGGTATATGCCTTTATTCCCAGAAGACAGAGCCATGCAGAGGAACGGATTAAAGAAACCAGACAAAGAGTGATGGCTACTAAAGCTGAGCAGTACCTTTACTGGGATATATTTTCTACTTCAATTGTCTGGGAAAGTTTTTAGTAAGTTAAAAAGGTCAGTGCATAAATCATAAAAACAAAGCGAAATGGCTGTGAGGCAACACCTGAAATATCTGCTATACATATACTGCATATGCAATGATAGCATGTGAGCTGAGAAAGCAATGGTGAACAGGAGACATGCTCCTTTCCTTGCGAAATGTATGCCTAGTCTTCCTGTCTCAAAAAACAGATAAATTAATAAATTAAATAAAGACACTTTCATGTAACCCAGGCTAGCTTCTATCTTATATTTACGGAGAACTCTTCATTGGTCCTTCTGCCTCCACCCATCAAGGGCTAGGACTATAGGTGTTGTTGGAGATGGGACCCAGGGTTTCAAGGATGCTGGGCCACCACTCTAGCAATTAAGTTATATGCCTAGCTTTATGTCTCTGTTCTGATGTTCTTAAGAAAAGCTAGGGAAATAAAAACAGCAAAGTGGTGCATTAAAGCTTATTTGTAAGAACTGACACAATCAGAATAAAACACCATCATTCTGATGCCAAACACACAGTCTGAACTCGTCACTTCATGTTCTATGAAGACAAGTTTCAAAATCAAGTTCACTTAGGGGAAGCTAAGAGGAACTAACATTTAAATGGATCACAGTCTAGAGTTAGTCAACTGACACTGAGAACATTAATCACACAAAGCTATGGATAGTAGTGGATACTGGGTAGACTGGGATATATACTGTAGATATAGATATAGATACTGGATATGAGGTAGACTGGGAGCCAGACCTGGATTTCCTTACAAAACATTCAAAGCATGTATTACATTTAAAATTACATTTATTTCCTTATTTGGTGTGTATGAGGGGTGTAAAGAGGTCAGAGGATAATGTGTTCTCTCTCTTCCTCCTGGGTCCTGGAAACAGACCTCAGGTTGCCAGGCTTGCTGAAAAGTGCACCAAGTTGAATCATCCCACTGGCCCATACACGTTATTCTAAACAGAGAGTCTGTGGCAGGTGAAGTCAGATTTAAAAAAAATTAATTAATTTATGCACATGAATGATGTGTGTGTGCCACAGTGCACATGTGGAGATCAGAGACATGTATGTAGGAGATGGTTCTCTCCTTCAACCATGTGGGGCCTTGGGTTCAAACTCAGGTTATCAGACTTAGAAGTTGGCCTCAAGCTTGCTATGTAGTCTGGGAGGAGAATCACCTTGAACTTCTGATCTCCACCAGTGCAAGGATTGCAGGCAAGAATTATTATGCCTGGTTTATGTGGTGCTGAAGTCGGGACCCAGGGCATCATATGTTAGGTAAGCAATCTACCAACTGAGCTATATTCCAGGCCCCAGGATTTCTTATGAACAGGATTCCAGATCTTACCACATGTTTAAACTTGAGCATGCCTTAGCAATCTTTAAACTAAATGTTCAATTTCTCCAATGTGCTAGAAGCACTTTTATCTGCAAACAAAAATGGCATGGAAACAGCTGAACTGTAATTCTGACACATTAAAAAAAACTGACTCATTTTCCTTTAGTTATCTCTGTGTGTAGATATATGAGTATGTTACGTTCATATGTGTGTGTACACTATGTATGTGGAGGGCAGAGGTTAACACTGGGTATCTTCCTCAATTACTCCCTGTCCTATTTTCTGAGAAAGGCTCTCTTACCCAAACTTGAGCTCAGCAATTTGGGTAGACTGGCTAGTCAGCAAGCCCAGGGATCCCCTGCCTGCCTCTCTCTCCCATGCTTGGATTACAAGCATGCACTATACCACCACTTTTTTTTTTTTTTTAAATCTCAAGCCCTCAGGGTTGTGCAAGAAGCACAACCATTTCATTAGCTCTACGACATTAGCTCTCTAAGCCATTTCTTTAGCTCTCTCTGACAGTTCATATGCCAATTAGTAGCAATTGTTTGGCTAACTCAAAGCTGATAAAAGAACAAAAAACTTCTCAAATATAATGCTTGCTGTCTGGGCAAACTAGAGGTGGGCACCAAGACATTTTGGTAAGTCATATTCAGTGCAAACATTACCTGTGCTTTTAATATTTAACACATAGTATCAAAAGCTCATCATTCAAAGAATCATCTTAAAACCCTCAGTCCAACTTAAATGTTGGACCTAAGCAGAACAGTTCACAGTTCTATTTTGCACAAGTGGTTTTCTCTTCTCCATCATCTAACAGCTGAAAATAGTTTTCCTGAGCACACACCACACCTTTGCTTTAAATTTATTTTCATCACGAGTCTGGACCATGCCTCTGCATGCAGTATTTATCCTCAGGGGAGCCACATTATAAAGATACAATGTCTAGACAAGCAGCTCACCTGATCCATCAGAAAGAAAGGTTTCAAAAGTATTGTAAGCATTAAATTCTTACCAAAACAACAAGGTAAAATCAGTGGCTAAGATTAAGATAGACTTTAGATATGACATTAATAAGTTAAAGAACACTGTCTTCAAGAGTCTGAGGAAGTGTCTGGATAAAAGAAAAATCAAGTTATAAAATAAAATCCATAAATTTTCTGTAGAATCACTGGAAACTATGACCAAGGCTAAAGATATGGTTCAGTGGCAGCGCCCGTCTCTGCAAGGAAAAGAGACCCCAGGCTTGATCCCCAGCACAGCCAATAATGGCTTACCACATCATGATTAATTTACTGACATGGTAAGATATTCACCATAACCAGGCTGGAAGACATTATGCCTCTTACTTTTGCAAAACAACAAAACAAAATTAAGCATGGCTATGCTAGTTTACTCACTGCCTACACCCGACCCCAAGCAAATGCAAGACAGAATGGAAAGGTGCTCATTCCAACAGCCAGGAAGGGCTGTTCTCAGAGGGAGGGACATGGTTACTCATCTTCATTCCTTTTTGAACTGATTTGGAAAACCAAACCAAACCACACAATGCACTTATATTCAGAAAAAAGTAAACTCATTTTCATTGCTGAAAAACTTAACATATTATTAAACTAAAATAAAAAAAACTAATTTTCTTAAATTATCCTGCCAAGTCCTTAGCTTTTGTAAAAACTTCATTGGGGATACTTATTGAAATATTCTGAAACTCATCGATTTTTCATTTGATTTTTAAGTGGGTGTTTGATCAATGCTTAAGCAAAAGTGGGTTTTGGTTGGGTTAAAAAGAAAAAGAGAAAGGAAAAAAGAAAAAAAAGTAGGATCTTCAGTTGTCTACCCAACTTTTAGTCTTCTGTACAAGTCCTGAGATAAGGATTTCAGCATTCCAAATAAACCTCAGACAAAAGCCTTAGCTTTGGGTCTACAAATGCCTCTTTCAGTTACAAAGTGCTAATTTGTGCAAAGTCATACAATGCCTTTACTCATTTTCCTGAAAATGACTCACTCAATAATCTGAAACATAATGGCTATGTAACAATTCAAAGTAACTGTAAAATGGCTTGTCATTATAATGCTGAGGCATGAGTTAATTTTTTGAACTTATATTCTGTAAACACAGCACATACCACTTACTCTGAGAACCTACAGAGGGACGAGGTTGAAGCTGCATGCTTTAGTAGGAAGGTTTCATCCTCAGCCCTGTTTCCTAACTAAGCCTTTGCCCTTCAGCTTCACATGGAAATAAATTGCTTTTATATTTAGGGGCTCAAACTAAACTCCAGAAGCTTTTCAATGAGAAAAAGATAAAACCCACGATGACATCCTTAGGTTTAGCTTTCCCTATACCATACCATGTTCAAAATCTCTCATAGCAAAATATCCAGCTTGTACGAGTGACTACCGATACCAGCTTCTGTTGCAGTAAGTATACAACAGGCTTTGGTAGAGTTGTATTTAAAGGGTGATGGCATCTTTTGGAAACTTGTTAAAAATGTAAATTATCTCTACCCCCACCTTCTCCCAACCCCCGCCTCCCCAGCAACCTGCAACAACCCAACTGGAGGTGATTTTGATTTACCCTAAAGTCTCCGAACACTGCTTTAGAGCACTAAATCTGTAAGAACCATGCTCTGTACCCCATAGCTGGGTCCCCCCAAACACCATGTATCCCTGGCTGTCTTGTCTCACTCTGTAGACCAGGCTGTCCTTGAACACAGAGATACTCCTGTCCTTGCTTCCTGAGTGCTGGGATTAAAGGTGTGGACCATCATTGCCTGGCTACAGTTGTCTTTTAAAAGAATTATTTGAGAATTAAGCATATTAAAAAATGCAGATGGTCAGCAAGATGGTGGCTCAGCAGGTAAAATTGCTTGGCGTGAAAACCTGATGATCTGAGTTCAGTCCTTGCATTCCAGGGTAGAAGGAAAAAAACAACTCCTGAACTTCATGTGGCTTGTTTGCCTTACTTACTCCCTCACATGCACACACAAATACACATACTTAGACACATAAAATGCCTTTTAAAAATGCAGACAACAGGGGTTGGGGATTTAGCTCAGTGGTAGAGCGCTTGCCTAGGAAGCGCAAGGCCCTGGGTTCGGTCCCCAGCTCCGGGGGGGGGGGGGGGGGGGGAAGGAAAAAAAAAAAAAGAAAAGAAAAAAGGAAAAAAAAAAAAAAGAAAAAGCAAGGCTATTAAAAAAAAATGCAGACAAAACAGAGGCTGGAGAGATGGTTCAGTGGTTAAGAGCACTGGCTGCTCTTCCAGAGGATCTGAGTTTAATTCCCAGCAACCACATGGTGGGTCACAACCATCTGTGATGGGATCTGATGCCCTCTTCTGGTGTGTCTGAAGACGGCGACAGTGTACTCATATACATAAAATAAATAAATAAATAAATCTTTAAAAATAAATGCAGACAACAATGGGAAGATGGCACAACAGGTAAAATCCATCAAGATACCTTATTTCAAAAAAAAAGAAATTAAGGTGGAGAATAAGTGGAGAAGACACTTAACGTCAACTTCTTGCTTCAACATGGGCACACATGGGTGAGTGTACTTGCACACATGTAAATGCCACGCACATATTTTTAAAACTTTTAAGAAAAGGTGTGCATCAATCATTCATTAATTAACGAAATAGGAAGAAAGTGATTAAATGGAGAGTTAGTGAGGAAGATGATACCCAATATTAACTTCTGGCTTCTATGATATGTGTGCATTCATGTGCGCGCGCACACACACACACGCACACGCACGCAGAGCAGAATCAGCATTTGAAAGAAAACTTAACTAAACTTTAAAAGTAATGCAAAAGAGGAATCAGTGATCGCCAGAGGGTTCAGAGGCTTGATCAGCTCCCACAGTCAATTTCACACTTTACTGCTCATGTCTTTTCTTGGACAGAGAGTAGAAATAGTTATTTGAATTTAATATGCTCATAGCTAAACCTAGAGGTCTGGTGACCACACACTTGGATAATGTCAATAAGTGCCTAGTGTACTTCCTCCTGTCTATTCTGTATTAGCTTCCAGGGAATCTTCCTTAGGCACTGTAGCTGGTTCATGCTATTTCTTGGCTCAAAAAACTTGTATTTCACAATGCTTCAAGAAGAGGGAGAAGTACTGATTGGCTGTATAGGATAGGGGATCAGACACAAATATGTGAAATAAGCCACAGGGCTTTTGTTTGTTTGTTTTTTCCTTTCCCCTCAGACAGGTTGTCCTAACTCACCATGTGGACTGGGCTGGCTTTGAACTCACACAAATATGCCTGCCTCTGCCTCCCAAGTACTGAGATTAAAGGTGTGCAGCCACCACATTCCGCCCCCATTTCAGACTTCTTCAAGTGTCTATTTAATCCTGTCATCTGGGAAAGTAGTCAGGAAATGAGGAAAAGGGCAAAGACAGCCTAAGGTAGCTTGTCTATCATCACATGATTAGCAGGAACCTGAGCCCAAGTCTCCTGTCTCAGGTCAGCAACAACTGCTGGTTATTTCATTCATACCTTGTCCCATCCTATATGTGCTTTTTATTAAGCTATGTTCTTATTGAGAATGAATTCGTCTTCTTTTTTTTTTCTTTTTTCTTTTTTCTTTTTTTCGGAGCTGGGGACCGAACCCAGGGCCTTGCGCTCTACTGCTGAGCTAAATCCCCAACCCCTGAATTCGTCTTCTAATTCTCGATATCTTTTAAGATCTGCTCAAGTTCCACTGTCTAATATAAAAGTTTCCCCAGCTAGGGCAAATTCCTAATTTTTTTCTCCTTTTTCTGAACTTAGACTGTTGTTATGGAGAATAACTTACAAACCAGCAATTATTAACAAACGTGAGCCAGAGTGCTTTACCTCACTTTCTAGTATGTGTTACAATAATAAATTCTCAGCTGGACTGTGGGGATAGGCTGTTCTTCACTCTATTCCACCTAGGTCTTAGCATTATGTTTGAACAAACAATAACTTTAATATCAGCTACTTTTGACAGCCTTTTGAGGAAGAAAATTATGATGTCACTAACTTACCAGCCTTATGTTGTCTTCTGGGCGGAGTAATATGAACATTGCTTGAAGATGCTGTTGGAGATCTCCTGGGGAAATTTAAAAGGTAAAGGATGATTATTCTCTATTCAAAAATCAGTAGATGGGCTGGAGAGATGGCTCAGCAGTTAAGAGCACCCGACTGCTCTTCCAGAGGTCATGAGTTCAATTCCCAGCAACCACATGGTGGCTCACAACCATCTGTAAAGAGATCCGATGCCCTCTTCTGGTGTATCTGAAGACAGCTACAGTGTACTTAGAATAAATAAATAAATAAGTAAATAAATATCAGTAGAAAAGCTTCCTTCTACATTAGTGACTTGTTAAGTAATGACTTACTGAAAGACTTAAATTTTTATTTTTACATTTTAATATTTTCGTGTGTGTGAGTGCACACATGCTCATGTGTCATGATGATACTTTCTGAGGAAGTTAGAAGACAACTCATGTAAATTGGTTTTCCTTTTCCACTATATGGGTGCCAGGAATTGAACTTAGGTTGTCATGATCACAGTAACTGCCTTTAACCCACGGAACTACCTTATACACTTTTGTTGTTATTTAGGACTGGGTTTTACTATGCACCCCTGGCTGATCTGAAAATTTGTATGTAGATGAGGACGGCTTCCAATTTCCCTAGATCAGCCTTCCTCTGCCTCTGGAGTGCTGGGATTAAGGGGGTGAGCCACATGCCCAGCTCCATCTCATATTTTATCATGTGTACGCAGGAGTGCAGGTGCTCAATGAGGGCAGAGGGTGCTGAAGCTGGCTGTAAGCCAATTGATTGGGTGCTGAGAACGAACTCACGCCCTTTATAAAAGAGAGCAGGATTTTAACAGCTAAGTCATTTCCCTAGGCCCCTGAGTCTTTTCATTAGATGCAAAAGTCTGATAAAATTATTGGTTAGATTTTAAACTTTATTTATTTATAATGTTTTGCTTGTTTGTTTTTTATTTATTTATTCAGTCTATGGGTATTCTATCTGCATGTACACCTGCATGCCAGAAAAGGCATCAGATCCCATTACAGATGGTTGTGAGTCACCATGTGGTTGCTGGGAATTGAACTCAGGACCTCTGGAAGAGGAGCCAGTGCCCTTAACCACTGAGCCATCTCTGCACTCCGGTTTGATTTTTTTTTAAAATAGTAAGAAATTACTAGGATGCCTTTTTATATATTTACTTTCAGTTTACAGTATGTTAAGATTTGTTTCTGTCATACCAGGCAGTGATGGCTGACACTTAATTTAATCCCAGCACTCAGGAGGCAGAGGCAGATGAATCTGTCAGAGAAAACCCTGTCTTGAAAAACTGAAAAAAAAAAAAAAAAAAGCATCTGTCGTAGAAAAGGTGTATTGAGAATGATGTGTAGTTTACACAACGGTAGAAGTAGGTCTGTTGGTGAGTATGTTAGTAGAGTCCCATAAGGGTAGCAAAACGAGTGTTTAAAGACTTATCCCTAAGTTTTAAATGATATATATAATTTCTATTCCTGTAATAATAATATGTATTTAACTTAAATACTGTTAGATTCCCTTTATTTTCAACAGTTTAAAATGGTTGGTGGCTGATATTAAAATGAGAGTACCTACAGGAAATAGTTATTTTCCTGGACACGGCCAACTATTATTTGAAATCTTATTATTCTTATGTATTTTATAATACTAAGTTAAAAACTCTTTGAGTTAAGATTTAGGATACTAAGGATGATGTTAGGCATGGTGGTACATGTCTTTAACTAATCCCAGCACTCAGGAGGCTGAAGCAGGTGAATCTCTATAAGTTCAAGGCTAGCCTGGTCTACACAGTGAGATCCATTCCAGCCAGGGCTACGTGGGTCTTACACAGCAGCAGCAGCAGCACCACCACCACTGCCAAAACCAAAACAAACAAGGGCGAGGCCATGAAAGAAAGAGGGGGAATGTGCTGGAGGTGCCTGAGGAAAGTGGAAAGGAGAGGTGGGAACTACTGGAGGAGTAGGAAGGGGAGTAGGGGTGCAATCGAGATTGTTTACATTATGAAATTGTCCAAGAATAAATAAAAGTTATTTTATTAAAGAAAAGGGGCGGGGGTGGGGAAGAGGCTGGAGAGATGGCTCAGCAGTTAAGAGCACTTGCTATTCTTCCAGAGGACCTGAGTTTGAGTCTCACCACACACAACCATCTATAACTCCAGCTCCAGGGCCCCCTCAAGTGCCTGCAATCATATGCACATACCCACTTGGAGACACACACCTGAACATAATTAAAAATCATTTAAAAATGATAAATCATTTAAAAACAGGAATTTAAGACACAAATGTTCTCATTTCATCTACTCTGTCCTAAAAAAATCCAAGGATTTGGCTAACAGTCAGATAATACGCTGTCACAAATGATGCCAATCTAAGTAAGAACCCAGGGCTTTATTTCTGCTCACCTAGGGTACTTTTAAAAGAGCCTTAACATGTCTGACACAGCCACATAATCATGGATGCCAGTGTAACTTGTGTTCTTTCACACTAGCCTTGAAGGCTACACATATCGTTTCCTCTGTGCTTACCTCACAGCTTTTAAATATGACATTAGCTTTAAAAGAAGTAGTGAGGTAGGAAGACAAAATGCAAGTGGGTATGCTCGACTGTTGACAGGTCCGGAGCCTTCCCTCACAGAACATTTCCCTTCCCTCTTCATTTCATTGCTTGCTTCTGACTAATTCCAAAGTCACAGAGTCCTTTAACTTTCAAAACTAAATACAAGATCCATTTTCTTGTGTTTTAAACCCAGAAACACAATCTGAGCCAGCTTAGATTCTATGAAGCCTTCTCTCAAAAGAAATAAAGAAATAACAACAGTTATCCCCACACCCCCCAAAAACTATAACAAAAACCCCTCAAGTTTATATCAAGCATGGTGTCTCATACCTGAAATCTAAATGCACAAGAAGCTAAGGCAGGAAGATCACTGTGACTCTAAGGCCATTCTGAATGTAACTCTATCTGTATAAAACCCTAAAACCAGGGCTGCGGCTACACTAAAGCAGTAGAGCGTTTGCCTCCCGTGAGAGCGAGCCCCTGGCTTGTGTCCTTAGCACAGGGATACAACAAACAGCACCAACTTAACTTTCTTCCTGAGGATCTGGAGGCGTAGCCTGGAAAGGACTTGGAGGACGCAGAGCCTCTGCAGAACCCTGAACAGCAGGCTAGAACTCCAACTCATGGCAGTAAGTCATGCAGAGATCCAGCTGTGTTAGTTCAAAGTCAGATAGAACCCAGGGTTTCTACCATGAGGCCTGGCCTGAGCTGTGTGTCTAGAAGCTTAGTTTTCTTACCCGTGAGATGTCTTGCTATGAGCAAGCGGAGTATGATTTCGTACAGGCAAATTCATGTTCACAGAGAGCAACAGGCAATATAGATCTTTAAAGTCTCTCTTTCATTTTATACTCTTTGCACATATTTCACTACTAGTAGCTAAACTGCAGATTAAGTTTGATTAAAGAATTTTCATCATTCTCCTTTTAAAGATATAGATTGTCATTACTAATCATATAATTTTTAAGTTGCCAAACAGTATTTGGGTATTTTAAATGAGCAGATAAAAAACTCTATCCAGATTTAAAAAGCACACGTAAGAATTCACCAGCTATTCTAAGCCCTTGATGTACTCTATTTTGCCACTATGCCGAGCTTAGCTAAGGCTATTTATGTGAAGGTTTGGCTTTTATAAACTTCATTTCTACATATTTTGCCTCAATTGTCTAGTATGGATCACAAATCTATTCCATATAACTTGTGTTACACCTGCTTTTTCTTTTTACGTAAGTGAACAGTAATGTCAAGTGGAAATAGTTGAGTGTGAACCCCTCCCCCACTCCCCACCCCCCCCAAAAAAGTCAGCCAAGGCCAGGAAGAGACTTAAAAAAGCAACTAACCCCATTTACTATTACATGCCATGGGACAATTTACCTCAAGTTAGTCAGGTGCATTGGATTTAAAACAATGGTTTGTCTTATTTTTACTCTCCACACCTGACAGAAATAAAAGCTTAGGTTGGCTTATTTCCTTTGAGTATTCACATTTGGGGGGGGGATACTCACCCCCATCTCTGATGGAGGATACTGAAGAAGCATTGAGAAAGCATACCCAAGCTAATTTTCAAAAGTTTTCCCTCCTTTACTTA
Source organism: Rattus norvegicus (assembly GCF_021556685.1). Lineage (NCBI taxonomy): Eukaryota > Metazoa > Chordata > Mammalia > Rodentia > Muridae > Rattus > Rattus norvegicus. Next base: position 68,187,679 of record NC_141543.1, on the reverse strand, counting down.
AAAAAATGCCATTGACAGAGAGCATTGGTAGAAACTTATTAACACGACCTAGGGAAACTAGTTATAACAGTGAACACTTGTAATGCATGAAAGCCCAAACAAGAAGCAGCACAGCCTCTAAGGTAGCTGAGATTATTTTGATTATAGCTAAACTCAACTATTGATTTATTAAGACCCAACATTTCTAGCTTTCACTTCGGATGTGTATGTTCAAGTTCCCCTCCTTGTAATTTCTTCTACTCCTGGAGGTCACAAATCACCAAAGTTAAGCAAAAGGTTTGTGTGGTTATCTTTGTCAACTTTTGTCACTTGGGAAAAGACAAATCAATCAAGGGCTGTCTACATGGGATGGTCAACAGGCATGTCTCTAGGAGACTGCATAATTAAGTTAATTGTTGGGGTAAGACTCAGTCCACTTAAGGTGGTACCATTCCCTAGGCAGGATGAATCCTAAGGATGACTTAGAATAGAGATATTGGGCTAAGCAAAAGCAAACAAGCAAGAAAGTGAGCATGTATGCATTAATTTTTCTCTGTTCTTGGCTGTGGATGTGATGCTACTATCGTTTGAAATTCCTGCCTTGACTTCCCTGCAATAATGGACTATAATCTAGAATTATGAGCTAAAACAAATCCTTTCTCCCACAAATTGTTTTTTGTCTAAATATCTTATCCTAGGGACATAAAGGGAACTAGAACATATATGTGCAGTTTTACCTGCATGCTTGTTGCGTCTGTGGCTGATTCGTGGTGTAGACGAGCCATTCCCTCGTGGTAGAAAAAGGGCAGCACCTTTGACAGTTAAAAAGCTCTCGCTGATGCTGTGAGGAAAAAGTTAAGAGAAACATTATTTAAGGAAAGTAAATAGGATGAAGAGACCCAGTTTAAGATTTCTCTCTCTTCCCTATGCAATGTTCCAACTTCATAGGGTGAAGCATGCCTTTAATCCTAGCACTGGAAGAGAGGCAGGGATCTGAGCTGGATGAACTCAAGGCTACCCTGGGCTATAAAGCAAGTTCCATGCCAATCAGGGCCACTCAGTGAGACTGTCTCAAAAACAAACAAAATGACAAGGAAATTAAAATAAAAACAAAAGACAAATTAAAAAAACAAATTAACCCTCACAAACAAACAAACAAACAAACAAAAAACTAACAAATCCAAGAGGAGAGATTACTTGCTATTCTAGTTGCTCACATATAGTCCTGCCTACTCTAAATGATTTTTCTTTTCTTTTTTAAATTTTTTTTATTTATTCATTTATTATATATAAGTACACTGTAGCTGTCTTCAGATACACCAGAAGAGGGCATCAGATCTCTTTACAGATGGTTGTGAGCCACCATGTGGTTGCTGGGAATTGAACTCATGACCTCTGGAAGAGCAGTCGGGTGCTCTTAACCGCTGAGCCATCTCTCCAGCCCTCTAAATGATTTTTCTAAAATAAAACTTAAGGTATTGTATTTAAATTACACAGCAGCAATTAAGAACAACTTTAAATAAATAAAAGGAAAGAAAAGACTCTAGAACTAGATTGTAAGGGTCAGGATCATGGGTCTATTGCTATGTGAGCAAACCTACATTTACTCTTCTATAAAATGAGGGTGCTATGAGAATCAGTGAATGCACCGACTTCTCAGGTGGTGCGTGGGCTCACAGAAGTAAGTCCTTAATAATTAGTTATTATTAGTATCAGTGATAGTGTTTCACTAGTATCCTGATAAGATGTAACATATTGTTTTCTTTTCCAAAATTAAATTTTATTTGTAATTTTTGTGGTTTTAGGCTCTTGGATAACACCCGGGGCCTTACATATGCTTGGTGCTTACTTCAGCACTGGTCTATGCTTACTGCCCAGAACTATTTATGTACAACACATCCAGAGTCTGAAAGAAAATACTTATTTTTAAAACACACATACATACACCCTCTGAAGTATGAGCTCAAGACTTTATTTTGACTAAATAGAACAGTGGTTACCAAGACCTGCATAGAATAATGTGTGTGTGTGGGGGTGGTTGATAGGTACAGGTGTCTACTTGGATAGGACAAATAACTTCTAATACTTTATAGCACAATAGGATAACTATGACTGATTACAACTGTATATATACTTCAAATTAGCTAGAAGACTTTGAAGGTTCCTAATATAAGGAAATGATAGATGTCTGAGGTGATTAATGACAGTCGTCCTGATCATTAAATATAGTATATGGGGGTAGGTTCATGGTGGAGTGGAGAGATGGCTTACCATTGGTGAAGAGCACTTGTTGTTCTTACAGAGGACCTAGGTTCAATTTCCAGTTCCAGTTACAAGAAATTCAATAAACATACACAGGGTGCACACACAAGTATATAGGCAAAACATTCATACACATAAAGTAAAAATAAATAAATCTACAGAAGTAAAAATTGTATACAGGTGTACTGGCTGGTTTTGTGTGTCAACCTGACACAAGCTGGAGTTATCACAGAGAAAGGAGCCTTCCTTGAGGAAATGCCTCCAGCTGTAAGGCATTTTTTTTAACTAGTGATCAAGGGGTGAGGACCCAGCCTATTGTGGGTGGGGCCATCCCTGGGCTGGTAGTCTTGGGTTCTATAAGAGAGCAAGCTGAGCAAGCCAGGGGAAGCAAGCCAGTAAGAAACATCTGTCCATGGCCTCTGCATCAGCTCCTGCTTCCTGACCTGCTTGAGTTTCAATCCTGACTTCCTTTGGTGATGAACAGCAATGCGGAAGTGTAAGCTGAATAAACCCTTCTTGGTCGTGATGTCTTGTGTAGAATAGAAACCCTGACTAAGACAACAGGTATCAAAATATTACATTTTATCTCATAAATATGCACAGCTGTTTTGTGTAAATTAAAAAAAACCAAAAACCTAAAATTGTACTCTCAGTAAGTCGCATCTCCACACACACTGAAGAGGACTAGCACAGAGGCAGTGTGCTGTACTTCCTGGAGTTTATCTCCTGTGTTAACATCATTCATGTGGGAGGCTAACAGCATAGGTACAGAATTATTGCTTAGAATAGAAGATATTCAAAATTATAACTACAAATGGATATGATATCCCTCCTCTGAACTCTGAGGCCTCTCCTCACACCCGACCCACAGATCCATCTACACAGGCTGGGACAAAAGCTCAACAGTCACGCCAGCCTCGGTGTCTGTCTACCTCCCCACAATAGGTCTCTACTCCATTTGTGAATCCCTTGGGCTGGGTAGCAGGAAATACTAGAGGACGACAGAGGAAGAAGAGGTGGAAGGAGGATGGAGCTGAAGCATGTGGCCTGGAGAAACTGCAAGTGATAGGGATCCCTAGCTGGGGAGTAGGGGTACAGTGGTGGACCTGCCCAGTCTGGGCGCACAGCTTGTGTTCATTTAGTTTTCTTTGCACGGGCTTATCTGGGTTGGAGTTTTTATGGCAACAGGCTGTACTCTCAAACCTACCTTGAATTATTACACCCATAGCCTCTTAAACCCATCATCATCATGGCTTGTTCAAAGTTGCCATTTCCTTTTTTTTGGGGGGGGGGAGTGAGTGGAGAGTGGACACAGGGTCTCTCTGTATATTCCTGGCTGTCCTAGAACTCACTCTGAAGACCAATCATGCCTTGAACTCAGAGATCCACCTGCCTCTGCCTCCCAAGTGCTAGGATTAAAGTGATGTACCACCATTGCCCGACATTTCCTTCTTGCACTATTTTTGCTTTGGTTTTTTAAAAAGTGACTTTATTGAGAAATTCACCTTTGCTAATTTGACTGGGTCTTAGCTACCCCTCTGGCTTTTGGATAGGATCTCATGTAGCCATAGCTTGACTATATAGCCAATGATGAATCGGAATGGATTCTCTTGTCTCCACTTTCCAAGTGTTGGGATCAAGATGTGAGCCATGATACCCAGCCAATAGCTCTTTAAGAGTAAAAGATAGTGTTGTATTGAACTGCAATCACTTTCCAACCATTTTTCTAGCATTACTATACTGACTTGTACACATAGTCAGAAGCTAAACGATGAATTTTTTGTTAAAAATTAAAGAGATTTTACTTTGCTTCTGAAGTAGAATATCACATTGCTCGGGATGGTTTCACTCACCCTACACAATTTTCAATAATGACTGTACTTCTCTTCTTCCTGCCTCACCGCTTTTGTGTTGGCATTATAGACAAGTGCTAATACACCTTAGTGTTTATTCTGTAATAAAAGCTTTTTATTATAAGTTGTCAAACAGCTGGGCATAGTGGTGAATGCCTTTAATCCCAGATCTCAGGAGGTAGAGGCAGGCAAATGTAAATTCAAAAATGGCCTAGTCTACATGGTAAGAACCTCTCAAACCAAACCAACTAACCAATCAAAAAACAAAACAAAACCTTTTAAACATATATAAAAGTAGTGTGCGTGTATGTATGTATGTATGCATGCGTGCATGCATGCATGCATGCATGTATGCGTGTGGGGGTAGTGAGGTGGGAGAGGTGCTTCAAGGGTTAAAAGTTCTTCACTGGTCTTGTAGATGACTCAGGTTTAGCTCCTGAAGGCCACTATGAGCTCACAACTGCCTGTAAGTCCAATTCCAGGGGATCTAACCTCTTCTTGCTTCCTCAAGCACTTGTACTCACCTGGTACGCACACAAAATAAATAAATATTTTTTAAACTAGGAAGAATATTACAAACATATTTCTATCACATTCTAGCTTTAGTTCACAGCTAACTTTCTGTCTTCATCCCCTTTACTCTGTCTCTAGTGTAAATCAAATCCCAGAAAATGCACCAGCGATAAGCCTGTGGTAGTTAGTTCTGTTACCCTCTCGGCAAGCAGCCAGAGTGTTTTTAAGTATATCCAGATTATAGAAGGGCTGTGTAAAACTTTGTAAATGCCTCTTTCCTTCATATTTAAAAATGGAGAGCCAGCCTGTAGCTCGGTCTATGAGGCCCATGAAACAGCTTGCAGTGAAGCAAGTTACCTGTGACCTTATGCTGCCCGCCTCTTCTTGTTTACTATGAACTATCTAACCCTACTTCCTCTCTTCTGACTCTTCAGTATTTCAGGCCCCTTCTCAAGTAATCATCAATCCTCCACTTGATTCTTCTGAACTGTTCAGTATTTAAATCTGTTTTACTATCACCACCCCTCTTTTCCTTTATCCCAATGCATCTATCCTGTTGTCCTGTTTTGTTCTTTTCAGGATATTTTCATAAACTAATACATTTATTCATGTGTGTTACGGTCTACAGTTATCAGCACATAAGCTCCACAGATGCAAATCACTGCTCATCATTGTATCATCGGCATAGAAACCCTGCCAGCAACTCACTGAGTGCCCAGAAGATATGTGGTAATAAATGAACGCCTCCTAGTTTATCCTCAGCTGTTTGCACAGTTCCATCACTCAACACACTGGCTGCACCCATCTTTAATTTGCCCTTGAGAAGCAGAGGCAGATCTCTATGAGGCCAGGTCTTCATGGCAAGTTACAGGCCACCAAGGGCTATATCTAAGCATGTGATAGATTAATGGGTCATAACATTGTTTATGATAAATGAGTAGGCAGGCTGAATCAGCTTCATAATGCTCAGTTATGGTTCAATCTCATGCTTCAATAAAGTGGTATAAGACTGATAAAACTTTTGAGGTTGTAACCAGTCAGAGAGATTGGATACATTTTTAAAAGACAAAAACCATAATTTATAGGTTTAATTTTAAGAACCTGAATCTGTCTAGGAGAGGCTGCCCTGATTTTGTCTTGTTTGCGTCTGTAAATAAAGCACTGCTCTCTTGTGGTCTGTTGCACAAGCCCTGTCTCTTGTTACATCCGTGGTGTGCACATGCCTCTGTGTTGTGGACCAGTCTCACTGCCATTACGGGAACAATCTAAGACAAAATGTCTGAGTGACAGGATGAACAGGGTACACCACAGACAGGAAACGAAATTCACACTTCTGCCAACACAGCAACTGTCTGCTTTACTAAGTGCAAAAACAAAACAGTTAAATACTCTGCCTACTCACTAGGCAAAATTACCAGCTTTGGCCATGTTGGTTTCCAGTAAACAAAGCAGTCATCAGTGTGTACAAAGGAAGCACTTGCTGAGTGAGAGCTTAACAGCTGGGCACACTGCAGCCATTCCTTCTGTGAGACACAGTAGTTTTCTTTGACAAACAGTAGTCTAAACTAACTTCCTGGTTTAGGGAGCTCTGTATTAATGTTCTTTTGTTGCCCATGCTTTAAAGACTACCTATGTGCATTCTATGCATTGAACAGTTAAATGTGCTTTTCAACATGTATGCAGTGCTTTCGCAAGGGTAATGGTGGGGACAATTATCTTAATTAAGTTAATTCAAAGTGGTTTGGACTCCATAAATTCATGATTAGAAAGAACAAGGGAGTCTGGGGGACATGGCTCAGTCTGAAAAGTGCTTGTCTAGCATGCACAAAGCTCTGAGTTTTGAGACCCAGGGCTGCACCGACTGGCTGTGGTGACAGTAATACGAATTTGTAAAAACAGATCAGAGATCATACCTTATAGGACATAAGGGAAACCAGTCTTTCTATTTGGATCATTTGCACAAATATTGATAAATGTACAGCAGACCCAGCTGGGTCAGGCAGAAGACTGTCACTTAAGTGTGACAAAGGATCCCTGAACATGACACTCAATGTATTCTAGATGACACATGCCATCCTCTTTATTCCATGGTCCTAGATAAAAGTCCTTAGCAGTCACAAAGGCAGCATACAGTTGGTAAAAGAGGGAGCATGGGTGAGAAGTGGATGACTACATCCTGTTATTCCTGAGTAAATTTTGGAAGTAAATCATGCTATCAAAGATGAATGGAAACACTACAATTTGTGGTTATTTAGAGTTTCATGAGCCTAATTAAACATTTTGTATCTGAATAAAGTTATGCAAATTTAACTTCACCTACTTCAGTGTGTGGTGAGAAGTCATCTTCCCAGAATAGGAAGACATCTAGTTATGACAGTAGTAGTGGTTTTCAAATAGCTGTTCGCAGATGAAGCAGATGTCGTTGTCTAAAAAATCTGTTCTGAGGGCCAGCCTGGTGGCTTAATGTTAGGTAAAGGTGTTTTGCTGCCACCCTGATAACCTGAATTTAATTCAAATACGAAGCTCAAAGAACTTAAAAATCCCTATGCTAAAAAAGAAAACTGACAGGGAAAATCCTTCTTGATCTTTAAATAAGGATGATAAAGCAGCGCTTAGAGGATTGTTTTCTGGGATTGGGGATTTAGCTCAGTGGTAGAGCGCTTGCCTAGCAAGGGCAAGGCCCTGGGTTCTGTCCCCAGCTCCGAAAAAAAAAAAAAAGAGGATTGTTTTCCTAATGAAGGGTGACCATATCGCTGCTTCTCTCTGTCATAAATGACTGCTCATCAAGGGAAAGGCACTTCTGATTACACACAGGAAATGAGTTAGTAATAGTTAACCTGGCTAAATACTAGGCACTTCGTACTTCCTTTCACCTTTACAACACAGTTTACTATTTTTTTTTTTGTTCCAGTTTACTTTTAGACATTGGAGAAGCTAAAAAATGTCCAAGATCATATAGCAGTAAGTCACAGATTCAAGATCTGATGTGAACATCCCTACTCGAAAAAATTCTTCTGTTACTCTAGTTTTAGGACAGTATAATAGGTGAAATATAGTTTCTTTTCTACAGAGAATTTTAAAAGAGAATTTAAGAGTAGAGTGAGCAGGCTAAAGGTAACATAATGGCATACATCTGTCTGGGAAGTCAATCTAGTTGGGGGTCAGTCTAGTTGGGTTGGTAATTAAGAACTGCAAGCTCTGCTGGGAATGATAGTAGCATTTTAGCTGCAAAAATGGGGGAAAGAGCACTGTGTTCTTTGGGCAAACATTCCTTGCCAAACCCTTCAGATCAAAATCACTTCCTAAAGCACGGCATTTGTTAACTGGCAGTTTCTTCTCAGGCAAAGCACATAAAGGAGAAGTTCAACTAAGGCAAGGAAGAAATACTTAGCTATGCAGATAATGAAACAATCTTTGAGGAATGTGGCGGGTGCTCACCCTTGACCAAGCAAGAATGTTAAGCAACAAAGCCATACACACCTGGCCAAATGAGTGAATGTTGGTTGAATAAGAAATTCTGTTTTATAATAAAACATATATAGAAAGGAATGGATAATTTATGAGAACATGAATGTTTCAGGGATGGAAAGATGGCTCTGTGGTTAAAACCATTGGCTGCTCTTACAGAGGACTGGGGTAGCGTTCTCAGCACCCATATAGCATCTTACAGCCATTTATAATTCTAGTTCCAGGGGCTCTGATGCCCTCTTCTGGCCTCCTTAGGCACACACATATAAATGCAGGCAAAACACATAAAAATAAAAATTAAAAAAAAAAAACTTAATAGTTTTTTTAAAAATAAAGTTTTAGTAAGTAGATGTAAAATTAAATAAAGAAAAAATAAAATTAAATGAAAGGATCTCTGGAAGAGCAGTCAGTGCTCTTAACCACTGAGTCATCATCTCTCCAGCCTGGTTATTTTCATATTTTAATGCCAGCCACTTGAATTTGTTCGGTGTTTTTGCCTGAGGCCAAATTTATAGGAACTTGGTTGTGAACTGCTGACCGTACACAGCATCACTACTCAAAGGTGAATTGGTTGTAGCTCTGTTAAAGTCAAATACACAGTTCAAGCTGCGGAATTTTTATCTTAAAGAATAATAATTATGTAAGGTTGGTGACTTCCACATGTACCATGGGATATGCCTCTTCAAACAAACACATGAATCTTTGAAAAAAAATAGGTAAGGAATACTCATGTAGAGGAAATTTTTACCTAAATTCTACACATTTCATACTTTACTTTCCTCTTCTGATAAGCTGTCCTTGCTTGGTACTTTAAACTTTAGATGCAAGAAAGACATTAGGGCAGCTGCTATCAATACTTAAATGAAGGCTTTTATGTCCCTACTGATAGTAGGGCACTTGTAGCTAGAAGTTTTAAGTATCAGGCCAGAGGCCAAGGGATCACACAGATATTAATGTCATTTCTTGTTGAAAAAACAAGGTGGGAAAAGACATTATACACTTCATGACTGCAAGAAACTCAGAAGCATATTTCTAAGTAAGGAGAAAAATGTAATATTGTATTCCTAAAGGAATCTAGATTACAATGGGAGAAAACAGAAATCCATGTACCATGCATTCCCCATTCCTACCACACACAGCCTAACACTGGTCAATTCTGGAAATGGCAAATCAAGTCTGAAAGCCATTCCCCTGGGACATTAATTCCCAGATACAGATCTATGAATACAAGTAGCAAGGTTATTTCTCTCCTTATCAACAAAAGCATATTATACCAGCTAACAAACAGATGAGCGTAGGCTTCTGTTCTTCTTGATTAACTACAACCATTAGGCCATTTCAATTCTAGCTTATTTTCCATCTAGACCAGTGGTTCTCAACCTTCCTAATGCTGCGACCCTTAAATACAGTTCCGCATGTTGTGATGACCCCCAGCCATAAAATTATTTTTGTACTTCATAACTATAATTTTGTTCAATCTGTGGGTCGAGAACACTTTGACAAACCTCTAGCTCCAAAAATATTTACATTGCAATTCATTACAGTAGCAAAATTACAGTTATGAAGTAGCAACGGAAATAATTTTATGGTTGGGGGTCACTACAACACACGAGGTCAAAGGACAACGTTTCTGGAATCTGTTCTCTTATTCCATCTTGTCTCTCATTTCTGCTATGCTTCCTACTATAGGCGATCTGGCCTGGGGGTTTCCATGAGATTCTTCTATCTCTGCTTCCCATTTCATGAGTGGAGGGGTTGTGAATGAGCACTTATGTGGGCTCATGTGGCAAATACGCACTTTCACCCACTGAGCCATCTTCCTGGGCCCTCTTTTTACTTTTATTTTGAGACAGTATCTCGAGGATGCTCACACAGGCATTGAACCCATGCTTCTCCTGCCTCAGACTCCTGATGAGCAGAGGTAAGAGGTATGTACCACCACACTTGGCTACTATTTCTTCTTTTGTAAACTCTATCAAATGTGGACTTGGTGGTCCTCTGAGGGGCTGTGAGGGAATGTTGTTTATGTCTGGCCTGACAGAATCTTTCCTCTGGGGCTAAGAATATTAAGCAAGTGAACCGAAGGAGGTCGTATTGTAGGGTATGGTTATATTCACTGTAGTGAGTGGCAAATTCCACACTTGTTTGCTTTTCCTCCATGGCCTTCCTAGAACACCCTTGCATTTAGCAGTTCGCAGAGCTTGATTCTTTAGACCCCACATATCTGCTAAGTGTACTTTGACAGTGTCCAATAAACATTTGGCCTAAGATAGGTTAAAATTAATTTCTGAGTTTGCTACATACTCCCAAGTATCAACTGAAGCCAGAGAATCTAATCATTTGCCACAAGCAACACAGCTTATTACCAATAGAGACAAGTTACTAGGCCCCCATGTTACCTGACACCCAGGATGTCATTTAATTTCTTAGATGTTATTATCACAGCATATGTTTCTGTTCTAATAGTTTGAAGCAAGTAACATTTAAAAATCACATCTTGGATGAAGAAATGACTCAATGGTTATGACTGCTTGCTGCCCTTGCAGAGGGATTTGATGGGTGACACATAAGCACCTCTAACTCCAGCTTTGGAGCCCTGACACCTTCTCTGGACTCCACAGGCACTCACACACACTTGTATGCATGCATATACATGCTCACACATGTAAATGAAAAGAAATCTTTTAAAAATGTTAAGATATAAAGAAGCAAATTACTACAAACAAAACAAAACAAAATGTACAAAGTGTGATGGCCTGTGCCTATGGTCATAGCTCTTAGGCTAAGGCATGAGGATAGAAGCCAGTCTGGGTTAAAGAAAGATATTTTCTTAAATAAATAAAGCAAAACCAATCAACTAAACCCAAGCCCCAGATCTAGTCAGTTTGTGTACACAGAACAAAGGTGGGACTTGATAGTAAAGTCTCATTTGCTGTTCTGTTTGTCAAGCATTCTTGGAGTTCAGGTCTGAGTGGGAAAAGATTGAGATGTCCTCCCATGAGTTGCTCTAAGTTACTCTAAGTTGCTTCTTTTCTCATCAACAAATTTCTCAGGTATTAAAACTGACTTTAAAAAATACTAAGCCTCAAATCTGTCCTCAAATCTGTCCTGTCTAAAAGAAATGCAGAGACAAAGACAGAGTGGAGACTGAAGAAATGGCCAATCAATAACTGGCCCATCCCACGGACAGGCAGGCACCAATCCCTGACGCTATCAGTGATATTCTGTTATTTTGCAGACAGGAGCCTAGCATAACTGTCCTCTGAGAGGCTCTACCAGCAGGTGACTTAAACAGATGGAGACACCCAGAGTCAAACATTGGACGGAGGGTGGGGACTCTTAGAGAAGAGTTGTGGGAAGGATTGAAGGCCCTGAAAGAGTAGAAACCCTACAGGAAGACCAACAGAGCCAACTAACCTGGACCTCTGGGAGCTCTCAGAGACTGAGCCACCAACCAAAGAGCAAACACGGTCCTTAGCACATGTGTAGCAGATGTACAGTTCAGTCTCCATGTGGGCCCAACAACTGGAGTGAAGGTTGTCCCTAAAGCTGTAGCCTGACTGTGGAATCTGTTTCCCAACAGGGTTGCTTTGTCTGGCCTTGGTGAGAGAGGATGCACCTAACCCTGCAGAGAGAGTATGGGCCAGGGTTGGGGGATACTGGGGAGGAGGCATCCTCTCAGAGGAAAAGGGGAGGGAGGTTGGAGGAAGAGACTCTGTAAGAGGGGGACTAAAAGGGGGGCAGCATTTGGGATGTAAACAAACAAATACAAATTTAAAAATACTAGTTATTAAAAACAAAATGTCAGCAGGATATGGTGTCACACACCTTTAATCCCAGTACCACAGAAACAGAAGCAGGTGAATCTCTGAGTTTGAGGCAAGCCTGGTATACATACAAGAGTTTCAGGTCAGTTAGGGCTACACAGTGAGACCTTGCCTTAGAACAAAATACAACCAACCAAAACCCCCAAGACACCCCCATCCCAAACCAACATAAAATGTCAGGAAGACTATGAATGAGGGCCTTTAAATGAAGGCAGGTAAGACTACCATAAGAGGAAAAGTGGATGGTTACTCAGTCCTTGGATTCTTTATGGTATTCTAGGAGACTAAGAATGTTTCTTTCTATATATTACCTGACCACATACTCATTTCATCTCTTTAGAAAAATTGAAAGCATTTAGCATTTGGCTTACAGTTCAAAAGAACTACTGAACATGGAAGACCAGAGTTGGTACCTATAGAGCAGGGCTTCATATAGTAGCAGGTGGGCCCATTTTATACCTATGTGCGACTAGCATAGATCTAAAATAATTTGAGTTCAGGATGGCAAAAAGGATGTATGTATTCTTGGATTCCAATCTTAGACTTAGCAGTCTGGCTTCCAAACACTTCCCAGTTTGAGTTAAGACCAAGTCCAGACCTGTGTATGACACACCCCTGTTGCCTTGCAGTGTCTACCACACAAGGCTCAGCTTCAACCCTGTCTCTAGCATCCAAAAATAATGCTCCTAAACAATATAACCACCACAAAAACCATAGACTGCCCATGAAAGCTGCAACACAGAACAGGCCTTAGACTTCTGGTGACTGACAGCGATAGGGAATTATTATTATTATTAATTTTTTTGAGAAAGTCTTTCTTCAAGATGAGAAGTTATGCTGGATAGTGAGGGTACAAAACTTTAATCCCAGGACTTGGGAGGCAGATCTCTGAGTCTGAGGTTAGCATGGTCTACAGAGTAAGTTCCAGGACAGCCAGGGCTACTCAGGGAAACCCTGTCTTGAAAAACCACCAAGAAACATAATGACATAGGTAAAAAGTAACTTAAATTAACTGAATAAAGGAACAATACAAACCAAAAAGAGCAGCACCCATGGCAAGCTACGTACTAGCATTTGAAGACTACGTGCATGCATGCATCAATTCATTCATTTTTGATTTAGCTATTGTTTTCCCAGTACTACAAACAACAGAGCTGCAGCAGGGGGATTGCAAGCCAGGCTTTCAAGCATTTGGTAAAGAAGTCAAACCCTGTTTTCAGCCCATGCCTTTCCTTTCCATTGGAAAGGTCTCCTCTAGGCTTCAGATCATGTGTTTACTGTTGTCACCTCAGCATCCTGGCTACTATCACTTTCTTTTTACCCCGACTTTTATTACAATTTAATGAGACTTTATTGTTAATAGAAAGAAATACTCAACAACTTCGCCCTTAAACTTCTCATCATTCCAAATTTCAAAGCCCCTCACTGAGGTTCTTCAAATAGACTCCAATTCCTAAGTTCCTCTGGCAGACATGAAATCTTGATGGACTTGACCTCGGAAACCCAATTTCCTCCCGACTTCCATGTTTTCACTTCCTCTTCAAGAGAACTTCTGTTCTCTTGATTCCTAATTTTCCCCCCTCAGGCTACCAACTTCTTTTTGACTTTTCTTTCCTAACCAATATGATCTCTCGTTGTATTTCCCAACCATTTTCCCTAGAATTCAATCTCCTTGCTCCCAAATTCTTCTGCAGTTTAAAATTGTACAATTATTTATTATCTGTCAAGCAAGTAAATACCTTGTCTAGTGTTATTTTTCACTGTTGTACACAGGGCCTAGCACTAAGTGAACATTCAATAAAACTACATATGTCTCTGCAAGAGAAAAGAAGCCTACCACTGAAGGAGATGATAAAGCCATGTCTCTGCACGTCACAACACACTTCTGGATTCAGGTACACGATAGCAGAGATGGCAGCAAAAACACTGAGGGAATTCAGTTGGTACTTTACACATTATGACAGCTCCTCTCTCCTTCCCTTTTAACCCAAACCTTCCTTGCTCCTCTGTACCCCACTCTCTAGGTTAACCTGCCTATGACAGAGCTGGAGGAGGGAAGCTGTTGCGATCTCTCTCAACTGCTCCTCTTACCTCAAGACTTACTGCCTTTCTTCAATGAGAGGGAACGATATATCCTCTGTCCTTGATTCTATTCGCACTTCCTAGTTTGTGCTTCTTCTGATTGCTTCTTCCTCCCCTAGAAAGACTGGACTCTTACATTCTTAAGACACATGCACAAATGCACGCACGCACGCACGCACGCACGCACCTACCTTAACAAAAACTTTAAAAAGAGGTCTACAGCTGCTGTGCACTTTCCTCCCCTGCTAGTCATTCTCACTACTCACGCCCTCTTGCTTCTGCCCTATCACTCCTGTGAGACTCTACCTCGTCCGAATATGACAGACCCAAAGGACAGAAGCTATGGGCATTCGCTTCAACAGCCTCTTTATTGAATACCTGAAATACAATAATCTCTATCTTCTTGAGAGTCTATTTACAGATAGTTTCTAAAGTAGGACACCTTCTCTACAGCTCTCTGGAGCATCCCACTTCAGCATTTTGTTAGCAATACTGACCTACCCTGCCCACTGTATTTAAACCATAAAGATGGTATTTTGAAAATAAATTTATCAAAAAATCATGGGCCGGCAAGCTTGTTTATGAGCTTCCCATCCCATGACGACCTGAGTAAGATCCCTGAGATCCCCCTGAGATTGTCCTCAAATCCTCATAAGTGTTCCTGGTATCCAAGTACCCTCCCTGCCCACACAAGTCAAATAAAGTGTTGAAAAATAGAATTTCTAGCTTCTCTTAAAAATGAGAATATTTGAACAGAAATATCTAGAGTCCCTTCTAATGCCTGGCCAGGGCTAATGTGCAAGACTCCACGTAATGGAGCAGTCTTCTGAGGCAGAGGTGTGGCTGGAAGTATGGCTGGCTGATTTGGGAGATAGTAAGGTATTGGTGGAATGCAGGGGTCAGCACTGAGTTTTAAATGATGACCTCAAACAAGGAGGAAAGGGCAGGTTTCTAAAGGCTTCAGTCTCCTGGTGATGACCGTAATTCATCTTCCCATGAGCAGAAACTTCTGCTCTTTTGTTTTCTTGAGACAGGGTTTCTCTGTGTAGCCCTGACTGTCTTGGAACTCTCTCTGTACACCACACTGGTCTCCAATTCAGAGATCCACCTGCCTCTGCGTCCCAAGTGCTGGGATTAAAGGAGTGCACTACCTTTGCCTGGCTGAAACTTCTGCTTTTAAAATGCAATGGGCATTTCTTTCAGTCTTTACCTTGCTCAACCATTTTGATTAAATCACTTGGAAATGTCATATTATGGACCTTTTTGTTTGCTTGTTTTGATTTGTTTGAGAGACAGAGTCTCACTGGGTAGTACTGATGGGCCTGGAACTTGCCACCTAGAATAGGCTGGCTTTGAACTTGAAGTGACACTCCTGCCTCTGCCTCCTCGGTGAGAGATTACTGAGATGTGTCACCATGCTTGGCTCCATTTAATACTGACAACCTTTTTATTTTTCTTTAAAACTCCTTTATTATTCCTTATTCTTCAGATTATTCCTTCATAGTCTCATTCCTTCATCTATCAAAAATATTATTTTACGGCCAACTCCTTAAACTATCGTATCTTCTATGATTTCATTATCTCTGTTTTTTTCTTCTTTGCTTTTTATATACTCTCTTGGATGCCCTCATTTAATTATGGTCATCCTCCTGTATGCTCATAATTTTGGATTATCTATTATCTATTCATGCACAAAGCAACTTTAAAGCCCTGAGGTCTAACATAACACACTAGCATTTATCACCTGCTAAGATTACAGATGTACACAGACATGTGCTTAGTTTTTACTGAAAAGTTACATTACCACCTTGGTTGAACCCCCCCCCCCCCCAGAGATTTTATTTTATTTACTCATGGCTAGGTACTGTACTGGAATTTCTGAATTTCCTTTCAGGTAGTTTGTGTGTGAGAAAATATGACTTCTGTATGTTCACTTTATATTCTGCAACTTTTCTGAATCTGTCTAGTCCAAATAGTTTTCTCTCTCTGCGCGCGCGCGCGCGCGCGTGTGTGTGTATGTGTGCATGCATGTTCTACAGTTCTTTGAGGGTCAGCAATTTTGTGAAGTCTTCAGGTTTTTCTACATAGGAGGTCCTGTCATTGACAAACAACAGTCTTATTCCTTTCCAATTCCTTCCTCCCATTCATCCTTCCACCTAGCTGCTCTGGTTAGGGTCAATTAACTTTTGTAAACAGTATTATTAGTGATAATGATGACAAAGAAGGAGAGGAAGAAAGAGAAAAGTGAAAAATAAAGTTCAAAGAATAACTGTTGGGTTTCCTTGATGTCCAATCTACAGTGTTTAACATTTAATTAATTTTGAAATTCACTAGAAGTTTGTTTTTGAGACAGTAGCACCTTGTGTAGATGAAGCTGACTCTGAAGTCACAGGGATCTGCCTGCCTTTGCCTCCTGGGTGCTGGGATTAAAGGCATGGACTACTTACTATACCTACCTTGAAATTCACTAAAAATACATTTTAAAATAAATTTATTAAGAAGCAATGACACACAACACACCATTCTCCAGGGCCAGAGACTTCACCAGGTTGGGTCATACAGTAACGAGTTACTTAGGATTTGGAAGGAGAGAAATCCAAATCAAAGTGATCTAAGAGTAAATGTAACTTTCACAGAGTTTTAAGCGGTTTAGAGGGGGCAAAAGTTAAAATGTGTATCTGTTCCAGTGTAGGAATGAATTCTACACCAGCTACAGAGATTGCTTTTCAGTCAGTGATCTAGGCTCAATCACCTACTCCAGGGGTAACTCGGGCACAGGAAAATGTAAGGATTAAAGGGGAATGCTTTCAAACTAGTTTTAATACTAAAGGCAACATTTAACATGATTAATAGGAAAACGTCACATTGTAACAAAAAGCTAACGAAGTTATATATATATAATTTATATAGGTCTCTTAAGCCTGGAGGGACCCTATTTATCAAAGGTCTGCCTTTAATCATTTAAGCTGGCTGAAGGTACTCAGTTTGTGTTTTAGCAAAACAATGGGAGACCGTGCTACTAGAGTTTAGGAGCAGAGACAAGCAGATCTCTGTGAGTTCAAGCCCAGCCTGTCTACATAACAAATCAACTAGGGCTACATAGTGAGACCTTGTCTCATGAACAAAAACAAGATGTGGTACATCCTCTTCTCCCATGCTCCTTAAACAAGTAAGGGATAATATACAACACAGACATGAATTTTATCATTATTAAACAGAAGACAAAATGTGAGAAGCATGGATAGCAGCCAAATTACAGGTTGAAATAGGATTATTCAGGTATGGGAGAGTTAATTACAAATACAGCCAAGGATAAAAACTTAGACTTAAAAAAATGTAAGAAACATCAACTGTACAAAACACTGGACTCCACAGCCGCATTTGCACAGATGCATTTATGTGCTCTGACTGCATATGCCCACCACCTCCTATCCACCTTCCTTGCTCCTGTATCCCCTTCCTTTCTCCACCATATGGATACAATTTATTTTTATTTTATTGTTTAAAATATGGCTATCCTGGGATGGGCATAGTAGTATGTCTTCAAAAGGTAATGTAATTTAACAGCAGTTTTGAATGTTAAAGAATTTTAAAATTCTATACATATTATAATTTTTTTTCTGAGATCGGGTTTCTCTGTGTAGCCCTGGCTGTTCTGAAACTCACTCTGTAAACCAGGCTGGCCTCAAACTCAGAGATAGCTGCCGTGGCCTCTTGAGTGCTGGGACTAAAGGTGTGTACCACCATTCCCAGCCAGTATCTTACTCTTAAAACTAAAAGTTGGTGGTGGGATGCAGAGGTGGCTCAGTGGTTAAGAGCATGTACTCTTCCAGAGGTCCTGAGTTCAGTTCCAGGCACCTATGTCAGGCAGCTCACAGCTGCTGTGATGTTAGCTCCAGGGCAGTCCACTTTCTTCCGGACTCTGAGGGTTCCTGCACACATGCACACACACCCACACTCATATACATAATCAAGCAACAACGAAAATATTTAAAAAATAAGCAAGGCCTTACTGACAGTACTGATAAGATACAATGTCCTTTTGTTAACTCACAACCCCAAACCAAATGAGAATACCAGAACCAGGGAAAAACAGGGAAGTGGTTGTATGATGAAATAGTTGAACTTCTGCTCAAGAAAAACTAGGTTAAAAAAAAAAAAAGCTATGTGTATTAAAAAATGGGAAGAACAGAAATGGTTGTCAGGCAGGCTGTGTTTTTTTTCCCCTCTTTTTATAAAAAAAAAAAATTAAAGTTTTAATGCATTTTCAGTTTTTAAAGAAGGAAAAAGAGAAGGCGAGAGGAAGGAAGGAAGGAAGGAAACTAAGCAAGGCACTGGAGGAAACAGCACCGTGGGAACAGTCAGGCACACAAACAGATGTTCTGCGTAAGCTACATTTTAGAGACATCTGCCTTTGTGCAAGACTTGAAAAGTGGAGCTGTGGTCAACAAGTTTTTCTCTGCAATGAGGGTGGGGCTCAAGGGAAAGTGAGCTGTGAAGAAACCAACAATTACAACCCAAAGGGCAGAGAAATACAAAGTTTTTAGGTTAATGCCTGTGTTTATTGCCTATCTCTGCCCAAGATGCTTTCCATCAGCCATGTTTACTAATAAAGCAAGGAAGAACTAAAGCTGCCCTTGTCCTTTTCTTTAAAAACTTTTATATTTATAATTGTTTTGTATGTATGAATGTATGTATGTATGTATGTATGTACGTATGCATGCATGCTGTATGTGTGCGTCATGTTTGGCACAAAGCAAAAGAAGCTGTAAGATCCTCTGGAACTAAGTTATAGATGGCTGTGAGCCGCCATGTGGGTGCTGAGGATTGAACCCAGGGCTTCTGCAAGAGCAGCCAGTGCTCCTAACTGGCTAAGTCATCTCTCCAGCCCCCGCCCATGTCTTTTTATTTAAGTGACAGGTCCGTTGCCAGCAATACCATTTAACTCTTAGGTAGAGCTACCCCGTCCTTGTGGAAGAAAAGATGGGCAGAACTTACTGTTTAAAGTGGCCCGCCACTTCCCCACTTGTTCTTACTCTAAACAAAAAAGCTTATTATAATGCAGAAAAACCCAGGTAACAGTGAAGATAATACAACTGCTCATCTATTCTACAGCTTTGTGCTTTATGTGTGTTCCATTTCGTTTCTGTTTATTTGATGAATATTTTAGGTCTGTACTGTTTGCTTTTACCTGAGGATATTGTAGGAAGGCTGTCATGTTGCTTCATAGCATGCCAAAGGTAGTGCATATATAGTTAAAATAGTTAAAGAAACGTGATCTGAAAACAGTAACAGGGATGCCAAGGACTGAGGTATACTTTAAAATCTCCTTCAACTCAAAACACTTTCAACTGACTTGCCAAGTTCTATGCTGTGTTCTTTCTTGAACTTCCTTTTCTGAGAAGCTGGGTGTGTTGTATGGGTTACTGCCCTACATCTGTCTTCTGAGCAAGCTGACTACAAAAGACTTAGTAATCTCTTGCTCAGATCCTGGAACCTTCCCTAGGCCTTATATATCATTACTTTTCCCCTTCTGTGACAAAGGAAAGCCATATATGTTTGTATAAATTTATAAGGTTAAAACTAAACAAACAGCTAACCTAGTCACCCTGTTACTTTCACATAGTTCAAAACCACCCATTCCTACTGATGAAACTATCAACTTAAGAGGAACTGAAGATGATCAACTATACAGAGACCTTAGCTCTAAAGCAGCATATTAAAAGGAAGGCAGGAAGAGGCTAATCTTTTTGTAATCTAGCAGTAGTCTTGAAGTGTGGCTGTCAGACCTATCCCAAAGATCCTAAATCAGCAAAATACACGACACATTTCTTTTTGAGACCTGGTCTCAGCATGTAGCTCTGGCTATATAGACCAAACTCACAGACCTACCTGCCTCTGCCTCCGGAGTAGTGGGATTAAAGGTATGTGGCACCATGACCAGCTATCAATATATATATTTAAAGTGCTGCAGCTGCCTCTGAAAGTGTGGTTTTAAATTACTTTTCAAGAATACATCACTAAAAACAACAGCAGATAAAATAACATAGGGCCTGGAGAGGTGGCTCAGTGGTCAAAAGTACCAGCTGCTTTTCTAGAGGACCTGTTTTGATTCCCAGAACCCACATGGTGGCTCATAACCATCTCTAACTCCAGTTTAGGGGATCCAATGCCTTCTTCTGGTACCTCTGAGAGTACTAGGCTTGTAAGTGGTACACAGATGTTAAGTGCTGGCAAAAATATACACAGAGATAAAACAAAATAAATGTTAAAAAGAATATATCGTTGGTTTCATTAAAATATTTATTGAGAATATATCATGCGGCAAATTACTGTTCTAGGTGTTGGTAATATAACAAAATAAATCAAATAACTGACAGACTTATGGGATAGAGGTAGGATAAGACAAGTCAGCAAAATGTCACGTGGTGTAAATATGCTGGAAAAAAAAAACCTGGTTCAACTGTGAAAAGTGACAAATAACCATGGCCAGAGAAGGGCTCTCTGACAGAGAGGGTGTTGGGGCAAAGGGTTAGTTAGTAACAAGAGAATAATATATCACTGCCCTTCTAGAGAAGGGGACATGGGTAGAACTGTCCTTCAGATCAGCTAGATGAACTTCTCTGGAGAGACAGAGACCAAATTCAACCCTATTGTTCCAGTTAAAATGTAAAACGGGCTGCTGTAAACATGGGGGAAGGTAAGCAGCACACAGATCCTGTACTGTTTGCCAAGGAATTTGGACTTTATCTTGAGCCTAGCAGAAAGCCACAGTTTTACATTTATAAAAAGACTCTTCTAACTACAGTAGAGGAAACAGGCTGGACAATGGGTGAAGCTTCAAAATGGTATCTTAGGTAAAACAGAAGAGTGGTCTAAAGCTGGAAAATGCAGAGAAAATGGATATGAGGTACTGTCTAGTTCATTTTCTGGTACAATGGGAAATTTATTTCATGAAGAAATTCCAACTGTAAGGAAAGTCAGACAGAAATGCTTTGATATGCACAAATTCCTTCTACTCATAAAAAATATTTTCTTTGTCCCTTTGAGTCTCTTGACAGCCCTTTGGTCTCTAACAATTACTAATGCTTTCAGCCTCTCACTGAAGGATTTTTAAAAAGTCTATTTACATGGTTATTAATTCTTTTTTTTTATTAACTTGAGTATTTCTTATATACATTTCGAGTGTTATTCCCTTTCCCGGTTTCCGGGCAAACATCTCCCTAATCCCTCCTCCTCCCCTTCTTGATGGGTGTTCCCCTCCCCATCCTCCCCCGGTTATTAATTCTTTTACCACCTGCCTTTGTCCTAACTTTTCTTAAAATAGTTTCCTCCTTCCACTATCTCAAGTATTTTCTTAAGTTATACTTTGTTAAACCTCACATTTGAAAACAAACTCTCCTGCCCCTATCTGCCAGTTGACAAACTCATCAATTCAGTCAAACGACTGGCCTTACAAGTGACTCTGCCTCACGTCACTTTGTTACCACACAGGTCTGTATCATTTCCTGCCAGGTACCAGACTTCCAGCATCAAGGAAGAACAGCTGCTGAGAATGCGTCTACACAAAGGACTTTCCTCCTTCCTACTCGACTTTAGCGGATATGACAGTACACTGATGGGCTTTAGTTAAATGAATGGTAATTTAGCAAGTTCTGTACTAGGGTGCTAGGGTGAACTGACAACCAAGGAACAGTAAACATGCTAAACTGCCCGGTGTTGGGAATACCGATAGGAAGACAGGAAGACAGTTTTCAGGAATGCCTCCATTTCTAGAATGAGGGAGAACTAAGAATCGACAAAACACAGACCCAGGCTATCCACAGAAAGAAAGGAGTGTCTAGAGAATAAGATTTGATCCGATTTATATCTAACTTCAGAAAATCTGCAATATTATAAAGCTGAGAATGTTTGCTTCCGGCTCCTCTTCTGTAAGCGAGATTGTGACACTTAAGACGCTATGAGTGAAGTTAGGAAGAAAAACTAAGGCGGCTGCTCCTTTCAGAACACAACCATTTAAATGGAGCTTAGCACTGACAATCCAAAACATCTCTTTCTACAAATAAGACTTCCAGTTCTCGGAACACATTTTTATTGACTGACAGGAAGCAGTAAACAGAAGTTACTTAATTAGCCAGTGTTGTTTTGTTTTTATTTTTTAGAAAAGCCTCACTGTGTAATGTAGCCCAGGTTGGCCTTTAACTCAAGACCCTTCTGCCTCAGCCTCTGCAGTGCTAGGTTACAGGTGTACATCACTAGGCTGGACTCAGGGCTTTCTAGACAGTACATGTGGCTATCAGATACCTTCGAGTCCGTTTTGTTGTCTTAGACATTTTCTCTGAGAGATGATGAGTACTTCACTTCAGGGAAACATGTAGAAGTAACAGGAAAACAAAATAAAACAAACAAAAACCAGAACCTGAGGCCATCAAGACTGCTCGGCAGGCAGAGGTACTTGCCCAATGACCAGAGTTTTATTCCCAGGACCTTGAGGTGGAAGGAGAGAAACAACTCTGGGAAGGTTGTCCTCTGACTTCCACATGTCCACTGTGGCATGTACAGAAGCAATTTATAGAAAATGTAATACAAACGTAACAAAAAAAACCCTCACAGTTTTAGTCTCATTAGTAAAGTATATATAATATGGAGTGAGCTAACATAGATCTCAGTTTCTTCATGTAACACTATGAAAATGCTCATTAAGTTTGATTTCAGAAGATTATTATTAAGAATCTTAAAAATTACACCCTCAGGGAATGGCCAATCAATAACCAGCCTAACTTGAGACCCATCCCATGGGCAAGCATCAATCTTTAACACTACTAATGATGCTCTGTTATGCTTGCAGACAGGAGCATGCTGTCCTCTATGAGGTTCCGCCCAGCAGCTGACTCAGGCAGATACAGACACCCACAGCCAAACAGTGGATGGAGCTTGGGGACTCTTATGGAAGAATAGGAGGAAGGACTGCAGGCCTGGAAGGGTGTGTAAACACCACAGAAAGACCAACAGAGTCAACTAACCTGGACCTTTGGGGGCTCTCAGAGACTGAACCACTAACCAAAGAACATACAAGGGCTAGACCTAGGCCTCCCCACTCTTCCCCTCTCCCACTTATGTAGCAGATGTATAGCTTGACCTTCATGTGTGTCCTGAACAACTGGAATGGGGGCTATCCCCAAAGCTGTTGTCTGTATGTGGGATATATTCTACTAGTTGGGCTGCCTTGACTGGCCTCAGCGGGAGAGGAAGCACCTAGTCTCACAGAGATTTGAAGTGCCAGGGTAGGGGGCCCCCCTTGGTATCCCCACCCACTTAAGAGGGGAAGAGGAAGGGGGATGGGAGAAAGATAGTAGGAGGGGTGACCAGGAAGGGGGCAGTGAGTAAGATGTAAATAAAAATAAACAAAACAACAAAACAAAATAACAAAAAAGCACACCCTCAGTCCAAGATGAGATCATTATATTTCTATGGCAATTAAACATGCAAAAACACTGCTAAGCTTTTCACAGCAGAAGAGGTGTAACCTGCAAAGAATCCTAGAAAGGTCATGTCAAAACAGGTCAGGCTGCTCTACAAACAAAACTGTCCAGAAGCTATATGGGGCTACATATGTTTAAGACACCAAATGGTTGGTTAATGCGTTCACTGGCTCCATGCTTCCACTGGGAAATGTGCTGTAAATAGAACCCTTCTCTTCTCTGTTATCAATTAAACAACAGCAACGGGATAGAAGAAAGAATTTCTTTCATAGGAATTCACTATAGAAAAGGCTGTAGAGCTATTTTAAACTCTAAAAAGAAAGTAAGGGGCTAGAGAGATGGTTCAGCAATTTAAGAGCACTGGCTGTTCTTCCAGAGGACCCAGGTTTAATTCCCCAAATTCCCATTGGCAGCTCACAGCCCTTTGTAACCTCAGTTCCAAGGGAGCCAATGCCCTCTTCTGGTTTCCTTGGGCACCATGCATGCATATGGTGCACAGATATATAAGTGGATAAAACTCCCATTCACGTATAATGCAAAAAATAGCAATCATTTCAAAAGTAAGTAAAAGAAGGCCATGAAAGCTAAAACAAGGCATGGGGAAATCACCACGACTGGTTATAATACTGATTCACTTAGTCTCCTAGTAAACTCGGTTTACTTCTGTGTCTGAGTTTTTTTCTGTTAAGTAGCAGGGCTGGTGAGATCTACCTATTTCACATGCTTCAGGAAAAACACAAGTAATAGTCTTCTTAGTAAACAAAGCTTTCTAGGAAGCAGACTGTAAAGTAAAAATCATTACTGTAAAAGACCTACAGCACATGAAGCTTATGCTGATGACTTATCTTTTACATTTTCAATAGTTGTTAACTTTTGGTTAATAAAACAGAAACAATGAATCATGCAATAGGTATATTTTCATATAAAAATAACTCTGGCTTGTTTTTCTTACTCTCTCTTTTTGAAACAAGGGTCTCCCTTTGATACCAAGACTAGCTTTGAACTTGTAATCTATTTCAACTCCCAAGTAGCTATAAATACAAGTGTATACCTCCATGTCTGGCTTGCCTATCTTCTTTTATAAGTAAGCTTTTATATTTTATTTTCATCTAGTATACAATTTTCTTACCTTTTGAATCTTGTATTGCTAGAGTGTTTCTATTTCTTTAAGTATAAATGTAACACTAGTGATGAAGACCAGTGAAGGTCACTCTACTGTCTCCCATAGTACTAGCCAAGTCCATCTTACTATATTTAGACAAGATATGCTCACCCTATTAAAGATAGAAGGCGACTCAGTTCTCGGTTTAGCTCACAGCGGTGGGGTTGGTAACTTCGTCATGAGGAAAGATACCGACAGCAAAACTATCAACTTAACATTCCTTGACAGCCAACAGAACAACTGGTGCTCAATTTTATTCCACCCTGAACAGAGGCATAATCTCTAGCACAGAGCTAAAGATCTCTATCATATAATAAATCTGGCACAGTCATGCCTAAAGCAATGCTATGAATACCTTGCATGCAACTCACATGCCAGGACTGCCTGCCACACCTCAGGCAGAGACAAAGAGCTGCCCAGGTTAACAGGGTAAAATATTCAGCAGTTTTGTCTGCTGGGAACTAGAATAAACAGGTTTTCAGCGTGGGAGTCTTCAGAAACACCGGGGGCTAACAGTGGAGAATTATCCAGTGGTCTAGTTGACAGCTTCCTCTATCACATATCCCACAAAGAAGAGCCAAGTAAGGAACGCTGCCTTGTCTGCTTCACCTGTTCTGCCCCTAGTCCAACGTGCTCTTAATCACTGACTCACTGACTCATTTCTTTCTTTAATGGCTAATAAAACCTCATATTTCTTTTCCTTTTCCATCCTCCTTTTTTTTTGGGGGGGGGGGGATGGAGTCTCACTATATAGCTCAGAAAAGAAATATTAAGAAAAAAAGAAAAAAGAAAAAAGAAAAGGAAAGGAGAGAAAAGCCAGTCATGGTGGTACACACATGTAAGCTAAACATGTGAAAGGCTGATACAAGAGGATCTCTAATTCAAGCTACTTGCCACACAAGCCTGAAAATCTGAGTTTAATTCCTGGAACCCACAAAAAAGTGAACAAAGAAAGCCAACTCCACAAATTGTCCCTGGCCTTTATACTGGTACTGCAGCATGTGTGTCTGCCCTTCCCCCACAGTAATAAACTAAACAGAAAATAGAAAGATAAAATAGGGGTTTGGTAGTATACATAGGGATAAGTAACAGACTCTCATTAACTCTATGTGTTTAAAGTCAGGCCAGTTTCATGGGTTTATACAGTCATAAAAGGTCTGGTGCTGTAGAGAGCTTACACTTGTTTAATCCTCCTTCTGGTATCATATTCCAAATCTGCGTGACTTATGAAGGAGGGATCTTATGTAGTTAATTTGCAGGAGGTCCCCCAATTATGTAGCTGTCTGAGCTAAAATCTTCTCAATAGGTTAGAGGGCAAAAGTTTCAGGGTTGATATATAAGGACCACTGCTAACTAAAAAGGAGACTTACTTTATTTTTGAGGCAAGGTCTTATTATGTAATCAGGATTGGCCTTAAACCACATTTCTCCTGCCCCACCAGTCTCTCCAGTGTGGACACTAGAATCACAGCCATGTACCACCATGCCTGACTTGAAAGGAGATTTTTTTTTTAATTTATTTAATACTTAATAATAATTCTTTGGTTTCCGGGCAAACATCCCCCTCCCCCCTCCCCTTCCTTATGGGTGTTCCCCTCCCAACCCTCCCCCCATTGCCGCCCTCCCCCCAACAGTCTAGTTCACTGGGGGTTCAGTCTTAGCAGGACCCAGGGCTTCCCCTTCCACTGGTGCTCTTACTAGGATATTCATTGCTACCTATGAGGTCAGAGTCCAGGGTCAGTCCATGCATAGTCTTTAGGTAGTGGCTTAGTCCCTGGAAGCTCTGGTTGCTTGGCATTGTTGTACATATGGGGTCTCGAGCCCCTTCAAGCTCTTCCAGTTCTTTCTCTGATTCCTTCAACGGGGGTCCTATTCTCAGTTCAGTGGTTTGCTGCTGGCATTCGCCTCTGTATTTGCTGTATTCTGGCTGTATCTCTCAGGAGAGATCTACATCCGGCTCCTGTCGGTCTGCACTTCTTTGCTTCATCCATCTTGTCTAATTGGGTGGCTGTATATGTATGGGCCACATGTGGGGCAGGCTCTGAATGGGAGTTCCTTCAGTCTCTGTTTTAATCTTTGCCTCTCTCTTCCCTGCCAAGGGTATTCTTGTTCTCCTTTTAAAGAAGGAGTGAAGCATTCACATTTTGATCATCCGTCTTGAGTTTCATTTGTTCTAGGCATCTAGGGTAATTCAAGCATTTGGGCTAATAGCCACTTATCAGTGATTGCATACCATGTATGTCTTTCTGTGTTTGGGTTAGCTCACTCAGGATGATATTTTCCAGTTCCAACCATTTGCCTACGAATTTCATAAAGCCATTGTTTTTGATAGCTGAGTAATATTCCATTGTGTAGATGTACCACATTTTCTGTATCCATTCCTCTGTTGAAGGGCATCTGGGTTCTTTCCATTTTCTGGCTATTATAAATAAGGCTGCGATGAACATAGTGGAGCACGTGTCTCTTTTATATGTTGAGGCATCTTTTGGGTATATGCCCAAGAGAGGTATAGCTGGATCCTCAGGCAGTTCAATGTCCAATTTTCTGAGGAACCTCCAGACTGATTTCCAGAATGGTTGTACCAGTCTGCAATCCCACCAACAATGGAGGAGTGTTCCTCTTTCTCCGCATCCTCACCAGCATCTGCTGTCACCTGAGTTTTTGATCTTAGCCATTCTCACTGGTGTGAGGTGAAATCTCAGGGTTGTTTTGATTTGCATTTCCCTTATGACTAAAGATGTTGAACATTTCTTTAGGTGTTTCTCAGCCATTCAGCATTCCTCAGCTGTGAATTCTTTGTTTAGCTCTGAACCCCATTTTTTAATAGGGTTATTTGTCTCCCTGCGGTCTAACTTCTTGAGTTCTTTGTATATTTTGGATATAAGGCCTCTATCTGTTGTAGGATTGGTAAAGATCTTTTCCCAATCTGTTGGTTGCCGTTTTGTCCTAACCACAGTGTCCTTTGCCTTACAGAAGCTTTGCAGTTTTATGAGATCCCATTTGTCGATTCTTGATCTTAGAGCATAAGCCATTGGTGTTTTGTTCAGGAAATTTTTTCCAGTGCCCATGTGTTCCAGATGCTTCCCTAGTTTTTCTTCTATTAGTTTGAGTGTATCAGGTTTGATGTGGAGGTCCTTGATCCACTTGGACTTAAGCTTTGTACAGGGTGATAAGCATGGATCAATCTGCATTCTTCTACATGTTGACCTCCAGTTGAACCAGCACCATTTGCTGAAAATGCTATCTTTTTTCCATTGGATGGTTTTGGCTCCTTTGTCAAAAATCAAGTGACCATAGGTGTGTGGGTTCATTTCTGGGTCTTCAATTCTATTCCATTGGTCTATCTGTCTGTCTCTGTACCAATACCATGCAGTTTTTATCACTATTGCTCTGTAATACTGCTTGAGTTCAGGGATAGTGATTCCCCCTGAAGTCCTTTTATTGTTGAGGATAGTTTTAGCTATCCTGGGTTTTTTGTTATTCCAGATGAATTTGCAAATTGTTCTGTCTAACTCTTTGAAGAATTGGATTGGTATTTTGATGGGGACTGCATTGAATCTGTAGATCGCTTTTGGTAAAATGGCCATTTTTACTATATTAATCCTGCCAATCCATGAGCATGGGAGATCTTTCCATCTTCTGAGGTCTTCTTCAGTTTCTTTCTTCAGTGTCTTGAAGTTCTTATTGTACAGATCTTTTACTTGCTTGGTTAAAGTCACACCGAGGTACTTTATATTATTTGGGTCTATTATGAAGGGTGTCGTTTCCCTAATTTCTTTCTCGGCTTGTTTCTCTTTTGTGTAGAGGAAGGCTACTGATTTATTTGAGTTAATTTTATACCCAGCCACTTTGCTGAAGTTGTTTATCAGCTTTAGTAGTTCTCTGGTGGAACTTTTGGGATCACTTAAATAAACTATCATATCATCTGCAAATAGTGATATTTTGACTTCTTCTTTTCCGATCTGTATCCCCTTGACCTCCTTTTGTTGTCTGATTGCTCTGGCTAGAACTTCAAGAACTATATTGAATAAGTAGGGAGAGAGTGGGCAGCCTTGTCTAGTCCCTGATTTTAGTGGGATTGCTTCAAGTTTCTCTCCATTTAGTTTAATGTTAGCAACTGGTTTGCTGTATATGGCTTTTACTATGTTTAGGTATGGGCCTTGAATTCCTATTCTTTCCAGGACTTTTCTCATGAAGGGGTGTTGAATTTTGTCAAATGCTTTCTCAGCATCTAATGAAATGATCATGTGGTTTTGTTCTTTCAGTTTGTTTATATAATGGATCACGTTGATGGTTTTCCGTATATTAAACCATCCCTGCATGCCTGGGATGAAGCCTACTTGACCATGGTGGATGATTGTTTTGATGTGCTCTTGGATTCGGTTTGCCAGAATTTTGTTGAGTATTTTTGCGTCGATATTCATAAGGGAAATTGGTCTGAAGTTCTCTTTCTTTGTTGGGTCTTTGTGTGGTTTAGGTATAAGAGTAATTGTGGCTTCATAGAAGGAATTGGGGAGTGATCCATCTGTTTCAATTTTGTGGAATAGTTTGGATAATATTGGTATGAGGTCTTCTATGAAGGTTTGATAGAATTCTGCACTAAACCCATCTGGACCTGGGCTCTTTTTGGTTGGGAGACCTTTAATGACTGCTTCTATTTCCTTAGGAGTTATGGGGTTGTTTAACTGGTTTATCTGTTCCTGATTTAACTTCGGTACCTGATATTTGTCTAGGAAATTGTCCATTTCCTGTAGATTTTCAAGTTTTGTTGAATATAGGCTTTTATAGTAAGATCTGATGATTTTTTGAATTTCCTCTGAATCTGTAGTTATGTCTCCCTTTTCATTTCTGATTTTGTTAATTTGGACACACTCTCTGGGTCCTCTCGTTAGTCTGGCTAAGGGTTTATCTCTCTTGTTGATTTTCTCAAAGAACCAACTTTTGGTTCTGTTGATTCTTTCTATGGTCCTTTTTGTTTCTACTTGGTTGATTTCAGCTCTGAGTTTGATTATTTCCTGCCTTCTACTCCTCCTGGGTGTATTTGCTTCTTTTTGCTCTAGAGCTTTTAGGTGTGCTGTCAAGCTGCTGACATATACTCTTTCCTGTTTCTTTCTGCAGGCACACAGCGCTATGAGTTTTCCTCTTAGCACAGCTTTGTGTCCCATAAGTTTGGGTATGTTGTACCTTCATTTTCATTAAATTCTAAAAAGTTTTTAATTTCTTTCTTTATTTCTTCCTTGACTAGGTTATCATTGAGTAGAGCATTGTTCAATTTCCACGTATATGTGGGCATTCTTCCCTTATTGTTATTGAAGACCAGTTTTAGGCTGTGGTGGTCTGATAGCACGCATGGGATTATTTCTATCTTTCTGTACCTGTTGAGGCCCGTTTTTTGACCAACTATATGGTCAATTTTGGAGAAAGTACCATGAGGAGCTGAGAAGAAGGTATATCCTTTTGCTTTAGGATAGAATGTTCTATAAATATCTGTTAGGTCCATTTGGCTCATGACTTCTCTTAGTCTGTCTACGTCTCTGTGTAATTTCTGTTTCCATGATCTGTCCATTGATGAGAGTGGGGTGTTGAAATCTCCCACTATTATTGTGTGAGGTGCAATGTGTGTTTTGAGCTTTAGTAAGGTTTCTTTTACATATGTAGGTGCCCTTGTATTTGGGGCATAGATATTTAGGATTGAGAGTTCATCTTGGTGGATTTTTCCTTTGATGAATATGAAGTGTCCTTCCTTATCTTTTTTGATGACTTTTAATTGAAAATTGATTTTATTTGATATTAGAATGGCTACTCCAGCTTGCTTCTTCTGACCATTTGCTTGGAAAGTTGTTTTCCAGCCTTTCACTCTGAGGTAGTGTCTGTCTTTGTCTCTGAGGTGTGTTTCCTGTAGGCAGCAGAATGCAGGGTCCTCGTTGCATATCCAGTTTGTTAATCTATGTCTTTTTATTGGGGAGTTGAGGCCACTGATGTTGAGAGATATTAAGGAATAGTGATTATTGCTTCCTGTTATATTCATATTTGGATGTGAGGTTATGTTTGTGTGCTTTTCTTCTCTTTGTTTTGTTGCCAAGACGATTAGTTTCTTGCTTCTTCTAGGGTATAGCTTGCCTTCTTATGTTGGGCTTTACCCTTTATTATCCTTTGTAGTGCTGGATTTGTAGAAAGATATTGTGTAAATTTGGTTTTGTCATGGAATATCTTGGTTTCTCCATCTATGTTAATTGAGAGTTTTGCAGGATACAGTAACCTGGGCTGGCACTTGTATTCTCTTAGGGTCTGTATGACATCTGTCCAGGATCTTCTGGCCTTCATAGTTTCTGGCGAAAAGTCTGGTGTGATTCTGATAGGTCTGCCTTTATATGTTACTTGACCTTTTTCCCTTACTGCTTTTAATATTCTTTCTTTATTTTGTGCGTTTGGTGTTTTGACTATTATGTGACGGGAGGTGTTTCTTTTCTGGTCCAATCTATTTGGAGTTCTGTAGGCTTCTTGTATGCCTATGGGTATCTCTTTTTTTAGGTTAGGGAAGTTTTCTTCTATGATTTTGTTGAAGATATTTACTGGTCCTTTGAGCTGGGAGTCTTCACTCTCTTCTATACCTATTATCCTTAGGTTTGATCTTCTCATTGAGTCCTGGATTTCCTGTATGTTTTGGACCAGTAGCTTTTTCCGTTTTACATTATCTTTGACAGTTGAGTCAATGATTTCTAGGGAATCTTCTGCTCCCGAGATTCTCTCTTCCATCTCTTGTATTCTGTTGGTGAAGCTTCTATCTACAGCTCCTTGTCTCTTCTTTTGATTTTCTATATCCAGGGTTGTTTCCATGTGTTCTTTCTTGATTGCTTCTATTTCCATTTTTAATTCCTTCAACTGTTTGATTGTGTTTTCCTGGAATTCTTTCAGGCATTTTTGCGATTCCTCTCTGTAGGCTTCTACTTGTTCTCTAAGGGAGTTCTCCACGTCTTTCTTGAAGTCCTCCAGCATCATGATCAAATATGATTTTGAAACTAGATCTTGCTTTTCTGGTGTGTTTGGATATTCCATGTTTATTTTGGTGGGAGAATTGGGCTCCGATGATGCCATGTAGTCTTGGTTTCTGTTGCTTGGGTTCCTGCGCTTGCCTCCCGCCATCAGATTATCTCTAGTGTTTTGTTCTGCTATTTCTGACAGTGGCTAGACTGTCCTATAAGCCTGTGTGTCAGGAGTGCTGTAGACCTGTTTTCCTGTTTTCTTTCAGCCAGTTATGGGGACAGAGTGTTCTGCTTTCGGGCGTGTAGTTTTTTCTCTCTACAGGTCTTCAGCTGTTCCTGTGGGCCTGTGTCTTGAGTTCACCAGGCAGGTCACTTGCAGGGGAAAAGTTGGTCCTACCTGAGGTTCCGAGGCTCAAGTGTGCTCGTGGGGTACTGCCTAAGTCCTCTCCGCGGCGGCAGCAACCGAGGAGATCTGCGCCGCTCTTTCCGGGAGCCTCCGTGCACCAGGGTTCCAGATGGCATTTGGTGTTTTCCTCTGGCGTCTGGATGTGCACAGAGTGCAGTCTCTTCTGGTTTCCCAGGCGTGTCTGCCTCTCTGTAGTTCTAGCTCTCCCTCCCACGGGATTTGGGTGCAGAGAACTGTTTATCCGGTCTGTTTCCTTCAGGTTCTGGCGGTGTCTCAGGCGCAGGGGTCCTGCCGCTCCTGGGCCCTCCCCTACGGGAACCCAGAGGCCTTATACAGTTTCCTCTTGGGCCAGGGATGTGGGCAGGGGTGGGCAGTGTTGGTGGTCTCCTCCGCTCTGCAGCCTCAGGAGTGCCCACCTGACCAGGCGGTGAGGTCTCTCTCCCACGGGGTTTGGGAGCAGAGAGGTGCTGCGGGCCGGGATCTGCAGGTGTGGGACTTCCGGTCGAAAGGAGATTTTTTTTATTAGGCTGAAGATCATGTATTTGTAGTGCCTGAATTCTGAACTCTAAGTTTATAAAAACTGTTTAGTAAGAGTCCATTTTAATAGCTCTAGTAAGAAATGGAAACGCTATTTTGCTCCTATCATGTCAAAGAAGAGGCCAGGAGGCAGGAGACGGCTTAGCAGTTAGGAGCACTGGGTGCTCTTCCAGAGGACCTGGGTTCTAGTCTCAGCCCCCACGTGATGATTCACAAGTTCACAAACAAGATCTGTAATTCCATTTCTAGGAGATCGTTTTTCTGGCCTCTGCTGGCAGCAGAAGTACAAGTGATAACAGAGACAAACACGCAGACAAACATACCTACACTCAACACTACATCATAAATAGTAAAAATATCATGTTAATAAATGAACTGCATGAATCTCATCTAACTAATTTCTGTTCTAAAACTACACTGGTTGTTTTTTTATTTGCTGCCTATTACCTCACAGTAACCATGTATGTATGTAGCAACATTCCTACACTATCAATCTCTGGAGTCTGAAGTTTGTAGTACCTCCCAACTTAATTAAAAAAAAAAAAAAAAAACACGGGGCTGGGGATTTAGCTCAGTGGTAGAGCGCTTACCTAGGAAGCGCAAGGCCCTGGGTTCGGTCCCCAGCTCCGAAAAAAAAAAAAAAAAAAAAAAGAACAACAACAACAAAAAAAAACTCCTTGAAGAGAAAGATTTTATTTTTATTTTATGTATATGACTGTTTTGTTTGCATGTACCACTCTTAATGGCTGAGCCATCTTCTTTAGCCCCAAGAAACACTCTTAAAAGACAATTTCTTTCCTGTTCCTGCTGACTGTAGAAATGGCCAGTAATTTTTCTCTGGAGCTTAAAGGCTGAAGCTGGGCTGCAATTCAATTTTCCATTCTAACAGGTCAAAAACTGATGCCCTTAAAGCAACAGTGACCCCACACCATTCACTTAGACCTTTAGACTCTTTATCAGGGACTTTCAATTTCTAACAGCAATTTGACAGGCCAATCTCAGAGGCCCATTCTGATGAACAAAGGTTTACTATGTAAAAGAGATGAGCTGTGGGCAGAGATAGGATTGACAAGGTGCTGAACTCACCCTCTGTACAGCGTGCAGGACTGCTGCCACTGCAAAAGTGAGACTTCCTGACAGGCCTCTCTGGCCCATAGACACACTCCTCTGGAAGCAGGTTGATTTAAAAGAAAGATGGGCAACTGACACTAATGGAGCTTACACATACCTGGGCTTTCCATTTTCTGCCTTGTAATTATCACCCCACACACAGTTGTAAACTTTCCACAGACTGGTCCTGGGGAATACTTAGATCTGCCAGTGACCTTCAAATACATCTTTAAGAAACACTTGTCTTTTCTCTTACACAACACTCACATGGTCTCAAAGATCGAAAGTCTGGTTCAAGACTTTAAGTGACATTCTCTAAAAAGTTAGTGATATGTATTCATTGTTTACAATAAATAGAGTTAGGAAATTCTAATTTCATAAGGTCACTGGCAATACAAACCAATATCATTTAAAAATTTTATATCACCAGTAAAGACAGTACACCATGGGGCATTTCAGGGATATTTAATGTTTCCTAAGAAGAGCATCATGGGCTTAAGCTAATTTCGTATAGGACTCTAAGAAACTTGTTTATCTTTTCATTCTAAAATTCTCGAAGTTTAAATGGTGACACCTTTAGAATAAAATAAAAATTTGAGTTTAAAGGCCAAGTTTTTTAGGTTCCCAACTGAACCTATAATTAGCTTCCTTTGATTTTATTTTGCTTCAGGAATAAATTACTGGTGGGAGTAGAATGTTACAGCTGGTGAGCAAAGCTGTAATCCATGTCACAAGTCTCAAAAAACTAGAGAAAACTAGGTATTCTTTACCTTAGAAATCACAGAATTGATTTCTATGATTTGGATGCATGCTTACAACTTCAGAAGAAAAAAAAAAGAACACATAATGTTTATCAGTGGAGTGAATAGAAACAGTTCAATGAGCCAGGAGTACTCCTTTAATCCCAGCTCTCTGGAGGCAGAGGCAGGGGGCTATCTATGAGGCCAGCCTGGCCTACAGAGGGGTTCCAGGAGAAACCCTGTCCCAAGAAACAAAACAAAACTAAACTAAACTAAAGAAAAGAAAGAAACAACCCAATGGAATAATAACAGAATTTCCCCTATATGCCAAAGTGAAAAAACCAACATACACACATACACACACACACACACACACACACACACACACACACACTCTCTCTCTCTCTCTCTCTCTCTCTCTCTCTCTCAAATTGTATTCGCCCTTCAATCCTCCCTTAAGTCCTTCCAGATCCATTTCCTACTCCAACTTTGTGTGTGTGGTTTTTGTTTTGTTTTTGCTTTGAACCCACCAACTTTTCTAGTTTGTCTACACAAATGCATAGGGGTTTGGGGCAATTCACTACAGCATGCCTGACTTACAAGGGCCACACTTTTAAAGCAAACTGACTCTCAAAAGCTATCAGCTGTCTGTAGCTCCTCAGCTAGGGGTGGGGCTTGTGAGCACCACCCCTTTCCATGCTGGAAACAGTGGTTTGATCTGGCTCAGGTCTTAAGTAGGTAAGTACAGCAGGAGTTCATAAGGAGACACTGTTTCACTACTGTCCTTCCCAAACTAGCTCTGTCTCAGTTGAGTTTCTATTGCTTTGAACAAACACCATGACCAAAAAAGAAAGTTGGGGAGGAAAAGGTATAGTCTGCCAACACTTTCCTATCACCTTTCATTATCCAAGGAAGTCAGGACAGAAACCCAGGCAGGGCTGGAACTGGAGGCAGGAGCTGATGCAGAGACCATGAAGGGATGCTGCTTACTGGCTTGGTCTCCAGGGCTTGCTCTCTTTATAGAACACAGGACCACCAGTCCAAGGAATGGTACCACCCACAATGGGCTGGGCCCTCCCACAGTACCATATGAAAGTGGAATGTGGCAGCACATACATCCTTAATCTTTTCCTGGAGGAAAAGATGGGTGGTGAGGAGACTTGCTAGCCAACCAGTGAGCTCCAGATCCAGTGCGAGATCCTGTCTTATCAAATGAGGTACAAAGGTTGGGGATTTAGCTCAACAGCAGAGGCTTACCTAACAAGTACAAGGCTTTGGGCTTAGTTCTCAGTACCAAAAATTACCGAAATAAAATAAAGCTGAAATAAAATAAAATGAAAAATGATAGAAGATACCCAACATTGACCTTTGGCCTCTGCACCCTGGCACATAGGTGAATACCCATACACATGTACACACACACACACACACACACACACACACACACACACACACATACACAATGTAACACTCACATAGAAAATACACATATATACACAGTAAGTATCTTTAGGAGAAAAGAATAGGGTAATGCTTTTTTGTTGTTTTGTTTTTTTTGAGTCAGGGTTTCTCTACATAGCTCTTGATGTCCTGGATCTCACTATGCAGACCAGGCTGGCCTTGAACTTACTGAGATCCACCTGCCTCTACTTCCTGAGTGCTGGGATTAAAGGCATGTGCTACCACACCTAGCAAGAGAAATACTTTTTTGTTTTTTGAATGGAAGAGAAACACTTTTCTAATTTTTCTTTTTTCTTGTTTTTAGATTTATTTATTTATTATATAAATACACTGTAGCTGTCTTCAGACACGCCAGAAAAGGGCACCAGATCTCATTATAGATGGTTGTGAGCCACCATGTGGTTGCTGGAATTTGAACTCAGGACCTCTGGAAGAGCAGTCAGTGCTCTTAACCACTCAGCCATCTCTCCAGTCTGTTTTATGACTTTTCTATAACAAAAATATGTATCATCTGCAAATAATAAAAAGTAATCAGTATTTTCTTTACTAAGAAGGCCACTTCAATTTAAAATAATTACCCAAGGCAAATTTGTTTTTAGCTAAGTGGATGATAAAGAGTGGGAGAAAAATACAAATGTTTATGTGCATAAAGCTTTTTTGTTTTTGGATGTGGTGTGTCAACACATGCCCAGGTGAGCACTCCTGTGGACACAAGAGGTCCATCAGTCCTCATCAGTCCTCATCTTATTCCCTTGAGACAGGATCTCACTGAACATAGAAGGCAAAGAGAGAAAGTTCCAGCTGTGTGGTTATAGCAGATTACCATGCTCAAGACTCATAGTCACAGGAGTAGATAGCCAGATCCAGTAGATATACTCAGGTATTTCTTTTTTTTGTGGTTTTTTTATTCTCTCTCTCTCTCTCTCTCTCTTTTTTTTTTTTTTTTACCAAATAGGAGGTAGATCTGTTGTCCCTTTTATTAAAAGCCAAAGTATTAAGTGGCGAACCGATGTTTCAACTTTTACCATTCTGTTCCTTTCATGAAAACGAGGGAGAACCCATATTAAGCAAGGGGAAGAAGTAAATGAGGAGATGGCTCGTGGTTAGAAGCATTCTTTTAGAGGACCTGGATACAATTTCTAGCACCCTTATGGTGGCTTACAACCTTCTGTAACTCCAGTTTAGGAGAATCTAATGTCTTTTTCTGCCCTGTGTGGGTACCAGGCACGCACAGAATGCACAGACATATATGAATGTAAAATACCCATACCTATAACCATAAAATAAAATAAATTTTGTTTTGCTCTATCTTGTGTTTGGAGACAGGGTTTCCCTGTGTAGCTGACTGTCCAGGAACTTGCTCTGTAGACCAGGCTGGCCTCAGACTCACAAAGATCTGCCTGTCTCTGTCTTCTGACTGCTAGATTTAAAGACGAGTGCCACTACCACCCAGCTAATCAAAAATATTTGAAAAGTAAAAATTACATCGAGAATTCACATCACTCCCATCTTAATGTTCTATTGCTGGGAAGATCACCTTGACCATGGCAACTCTTATAAAACAAAGCATTTAACTTGGGGCTTGAGTATAGTTTCTTTCAGAGGGTGGTTCATTAGCATCACGGCAGGGTGCACGGTGACAAGCACAGCAGGTATGGGGCTGGAGGAACAGCTGAAAGCTACATCCTGATCAGGCAGGCAGGCAGGCAGGCAGGGAGGGAGGGAGGGAGGGAGGGAGGGAGGGAGGGAGGGAGGGAGGGAAGGAGAGAGAGAGAGAGAGAGAGAGAGAGAGAGAGAGAGAGACACACAGACAGAGACACAGAGAGAAAGAGAGACAGAGAGAGACACAGAGAGAAAGAGAGACAGAGGCAGAGAAAGAGAGACTGATTCAGTCTGGTGTAGGCTTTTGAAACCTCAAAGCCAACCCCCAGCAACACAAGGGCACACCTCCTAATTCTTTTTTTCTTTTTCTTTTTTTTTTTTCATCTTTATTAACTTGGGTATTTCTTATTTACATTTCGATTGTTATTCCTTTCCTGGTGACTGAGCATTCAAGCCTGTGGGGCCATTCTCAATCAAATCCCAACTCCATCTACAAGTTCGCAGACTAATGGTCCTTAAAAAAAAAAAATAGATGAATAGATTTTTGTTAAATGTTCATGAGAACTAGCTATATTAACACTTAGATAAACTACAATTAAAAAGACATAGAATGGGGGGCTGGAGAGATGGCTCAGCGGTTAAGAGCACCCGACTGCTCTTCCAGAGGTCATGAGTTCAATGTGAGCAACCACATGGTGGCTCACAACCATCTGTAAAGAGATCTGATGCCCCCTTCTGGTGTGTCTGAAGATACTTACAGTGTACTTATAAATAATAAATGAATAAAAAAAAAAGACATAGAATGGAAGAGGGTCTCACTTTTTCTGTTACAAGAAATACTTGTTTCAAATCAGTAAAGTCAGAAACAGTCTCATTTATTTGGCCCTCATGGACATCAACTGACTTTTATTACATAAAATTCAAAATATAACAGAAAAAAGATATACGAGAAGATGCTGAGCTCATAAGCCCCAAGAGCCTTTTCCTGGGGGACAAAGAATGCTTAAAGATGCATTAAGATGAATGCTTTTTTACAAAAATCACTAGAAAAAATAGTCAATATAATTATAATCCAGAAGTAAACCATTCAGGTATAAAGTACACTATCATGGTTTATGGGTATGCATGTGAGTCTTGGATCAATAAATATTAAGTGCAGTTTCAAACATTCATATTTGCAAAATTTTAATCTCTCTTGTGAATCGTCTCATTCAAACTCTATAGTCTTATAAAATCAAGCAGCCATTGAATCTAACATATGCAACAAAATGGACTATTTAGATCATATAAAAAATAATTCTACATCTATGCACTGAGACCTAAACTGTTAGAATTGGTTAACACTGAGGTTTCTCGTTACTAGAGAATGATTCAAGATTCCGAATTTTGTTACTCTATCACGTAACTAATGTAAAATCCCTTTGGTTACTGAAAGAAGGGTCACATCCCTCTAAAAACAGCTTAACATAGAAAACCAACTTGCCAGATTCATACAGCAGTTGAAAGGGGGTGGACTAAATTTGATGTCTAGTATGTAACACTGATAATCTATTTATTATAGTTATATTTATTCCAAATCACAGGAAAGTCTAAAATGTCCTTAATGTTTTTAGCATATTTTTTTAAGTTAAACATAATTGAGCGATGGGTGGCAACATCCTGCTTTATTTAACAAAACACAAGTAACTAATTTTATCTCAAACAGTTGGGATATTAATTATTTTTTAGAAATCCAGAAACTATATGATTAATTGCAAACTGTATGATAGTACCTGAATCATTTTTCATTAGCCCCAGTGCAGCTTAACATATAATAAATATATGTCATTTTAGACATATATGTTTCAGTATATTTCCATTTATTAGAGCGACTGAAGAGCAGTGCACAAGAAAATTCATGAAAGTTGAGCATCTTTGTTATCCCCAAGGCCCCAGCTCTTGGACACAGACTGACATCATTTCAGCTTTGAGAAGTGGTTTCTTAGTGTAAGTCTAGAAAAATTGCTTGATTTTAGGAGCGAGAAGAGATGGTAAGTAGCAATAATTCAGAAAAACTACCTACTCCTTATTAAACAGAAAACTTGAATACAGGAACCCTCCATTGTAGTTCATCTTCATTGTGAAAATCTACAGTTTAGTTAACTTGGGTACACATAATTTCAAGGCCAAAGTTCAGAGCTCATGTATGCCCTACCTTCTAGACTAATTATTGCTTCGCAGACTGCAAACAAAACAAGTGTAGATAAAGCCACACAAACTTACTATCAATAATGAGAACAGAAATGAACCTTTGAAAGCTCCCAATAGCACTCTGGTAACACTCAAAAAGAATGTAAATTAATTTGATAACTTTAAAAAATAACAAGACTATTCAAGAATCAGAAATAATCATAAAACAGTATTAAATTATTAGCTTTAGCCACTCGATGCTACTCTTATTACTAATAAAGGGAATCTTATATTCATATATTCAGTAAATATAAAGAGTATTCAACAAAGCCCAGATGAGAGAGAGAGAGAGAGAGAGAGAGAGAGAGAGTGTGTGTGTGTGTGTGTGTGTGAGAGAGAGAGAAAGAGAGAGAGAGAGAGAGAGTGTGTGTGTGTGTGTGTGTGTGTGTGTGTGTGTGTGTGACAGAGAAAGAGAGAGAGAGAGAGAGAGTGAGTGTGTGTGTGTGTGTGTGTGTTTGTGGTTTGGGGGTGGGGGAAGTTGGCAGATGCCTTTAATCACAGCACTTGGAAGGCAGAGGAAGGTGGATCTCTGTGAGTTTGATGCCAGCCTGGTCTACAGAGTTCCAGGACAGTCAAGGCTAAACAACAACAACCACCACCACCACCACCACCACCACCCAACAAAAAAATATCCAACAAAATTAAACTAAACCATAAAAATTTTTGCAAATTAATTGCAACAAAATAGTCTCAACATGTTAAGTGCTCTATGCAGGAACCTGTAGCAAAAGTATAGATCATACCTGTTTATAAAACATAAGAAGCATTCCATTTACAGGAGGAAAGAAGACAAGCACTGCAGTATTTAACCAGTGGCCCTAGTCAAAGTAACCTAAGAGTTCTTTTCAGAGACAGAACTTACTTATAGATAATATAACCATTATCCTATAGAAATTGAGAAAATCAAACTAAAAAATAAAATATGTATTAGAACAAAGAACAAGGAAGTCTGATTAAAAAAAATAGACAGCAGCCCTGTCAGACAGCTCAACAAGCTAAGGCACCTGATGGCCTCATTCAATACCCAGGACCCACATGGTACAAGGACCGTCCCAATATGGTTCACCTATATACCCCCCCCACGTAATTAAAATGGTAAAGAAAATATGAAAAGTTTAGTTACATTTGTGACATACATGTTGTAACTAATCAGGAAAGGTCTTGATAACCAGGCTCGGTGGCACACACCTTCAATCCCAGCACTCAGAAGTTAGAGGCAGTCTGAGTTCAAGATCATCCTGATCTACATAGTGAGTTTCAGGACAGCCATAGCTACATAGTGACACTTTGTTTAAAAAAAAAAAAATTCCTGACATCCTGTTCCACACACACACACACACACACACACACACACACACACACACACACACACACAAACCCTTTGGAAAATTAATTAACAATAAAAAACAATGAGGTAGGCCCTGCCAAAGCAGATAACAAAACATCAACTAAATCTTGAAGCAAATGCTGTGTTGTTAGTGTGTGAATAAAAAACACGTCAAAAGACATAAGATTATAAAATTAGGTCTTACAAACAGGCTTGTGTATGGCTTAGCAGTTGAGAGTCCATATTGTCTTTAGGAAATTGGATCTGGGTTCGATTTTCAGCACCCATGTTAGGTGGTTCACAGTCACCTGTAACCCCAACTTCAGGGGGATCTAAAACTTCTGGTATCTGAGGGCAGTTATGTACACATGTCCACACACATACATATAACTAAAAATAAGAATAAATCTGTAAAAAGTAGGCCTCAAGAATCTCTCAGTTTAAAACTTATATCTAGTAGTTTAAGTAAGTAAAAAATATATCGGGGTTGGGGATTTAGCTCAGTGGTAGAGCGCTTGCCTAGCAAGTGCAAGGCCCTGGGTTCGGTCCCCAGCTCCAA
Source organism: Rattus norvegicus (assembly GCF_021556685.1). NCBI lineage: Eukaryota > Metazoa > Chordata > Mammalia > Rodentia > Muridae > Rattus > Rattus norvegicus. The sequence continues at coordinate 68,146,098 of NC_141543.1, read as the reverse complement.
AAAAAAAAAAAAAAAAAAAAAAAAAAAAAAAAAAAAAAAAAACCATGGTACTAGATGAGTATTTATTAGTTTGATGGTAGAATGCTTGACAGAGATGTGTAACTGGGATTTAATACCCAGCACGGCATTAAAAAGTCTGGGATAAGGTTTTTAAGGAGAATGAGATCGTTATACATAGCACTTAAAACTGTGTTATCAGGGTAACAGTGCAGTTAAAAAATGTGCTATTTAATGTTACTATTAACGCAGTATTAATGTTAATATCAATGTAGCCACTGAATAGGCTGAGGACTGTTGAGCTGTCTCAGTGGACAGAAGCACTGTTATACAAAGCCTGACAACCTGGCTTCAATCTTTGGGATCAATGTGAAAAGACAGACGTGGTGGCACACATCTATAATTCCAGTGCCTACTAAAGCAAGATGGGAGATAAGAGGATTCCTGAAAACTCAAAAGCTAGATGGCCTGGTGTATGTAAGAAGACAGAAACATGTCAGACCCTGACTCAACAACAACAACAACAACAACAACAACAAGAGAACCAATTCCCAAAATTTATCATCTGACTTCTCTATCTGCATTGTGGCACATGTACACACATGCATACATACACACATGCACACCTATAAGCAGACACACACACTTATGATCATAAACATGCACACACATGTACACATACATGCACATATAGCAAAGCTTTTAAGCACATGTAGCTTCATAAGAATTTGGATCAGCAATAGCAAATGCTGTTCTAGGTTTCCTTTCTACCAGAAACAAGCCATGTATTTCTGTCCAAATTATGTCACCATTTTTTTTCTAATTATTTACTACATCAAATTTGCATGAGGCTTTTCCTAATCTGCTTCTGAAAAATATAAAGTAGTGGCTGCCAAAGTGTGGCACACACTAACGTCATGAGCATCATTTAGGAACTTGTTAGAAGTGCACCTCTCTAGCCTACGAGTTCAGAAGCCAGCAGTTTGTGTTTTAACAAGCACTCAAGGTGCTTATGATGAAAACTGAAGCCTGGAAGAAAGCACATGAAACCAACTGGACAACCAGAAAGAGGAACTGAAAAATTAAAACAAAACATCACCAAATTACAAGAGAATGAGGCAGGAGGATCATGAGTTCTAGGCAGCTGAGCTACACAGCAAAACCCTATCTCAAGAAACATAAAATATGGGGCCGAAGAGATGGCTCAGCGATTAAGAGCACTGACTGCTCTTCCAGAGGTCCTGAGTTCAAATCCCAGCAACCACATGGTGGCTCACAACCATCTGTAATGCGAGCTGATGCCCTCCTCTGGTGTGTCTGAAGACAGTGACAGTGTACCCACATATAATAAAATAAATAAATAAATCTTACACACACACACACACACACACACACACACACACACACACACACACACACTCTATTTTTTTTTTTAAAGCCAGATGTGATGGAGCACACCTTTAGTCCCAGCACTTATCTACAGGCAGATGGATCTCTTCTGTATTTTTCAAAATTTAAGTGTTTGTTTTATTAAAAACAGGCTTTTACAGGGGACAGATGCATATGTGGGCTTTTACAGGGGACGGACAGAAAATTTCACAATCATTTTGATCAGGCTGACTCAAGATTCTTTCTGTTTAAGACTTATTTTTCTTTATGTGTGTGTGGTGTATATAGGTGAGCATGGAAGCTAAATTAGATCCCCAGAGCAGGAGTCACACTTGGTGTGAGCTACCTAACAAGGGTGCTGGGAAGTAATTCAGATCTCTGCAAAGCAGCAAGAGTGCTTAACCACTCAGCTATCTCTCTTGGCCCAAAGTTCTTTAAAAATATTATATATATATGTTTGTGTGTATGTACATGTATGCATATACATGCCAGAGGGCAACCATGGGTGCCATTTTCAGGGACATCTTCCATTACTTTTGAGATAGTGTCTCTCACTGACTGGCCTGGATGACCTGAGTCCTAGGGATCTTCCTAGGATCTTCCCATCTTTCCAGCACACTGCCAGACCTGGCATTTCATGTGGATTCTGAGGATTCAATTCAGGTACTCATGCTTGCAAAGCAAATACTTTACTGATTGGGTTATCTCCTCAGCCCTCCCATGACTCTTGATCAGTTTGATCAGATGATTCTCATGGGTTGCTCATATTTCCTGATCCCCAGTAGAATTAATGTATATGATATTAACTTTTTTTCTTGAGATAGAATCTTATGTAGCCCAGATTCAAACTCCTGATCTTCCTGTCCTTACCTCCTAAGTGCTAAGGTAGCAGATATATATCACTAAACCCAACTCAACTTGATTACTTAACATTCTTCTGTTAATTGTTCAAAAATAACACATTTGGTGAGTTTTATGCAGTGGTAAGTGGAGACTTTAATGCAACAATAATGGCGTAATTGGGGTTGGGGATTAAGCTCAGTGGTAGAGCGCTTGCCTAGCAAGCGCAAGGCCCTGGGTTCGGTCCTCAGCTCTGAAAAAAAAAATAGTGTAATTATCAGTAAAACTGATATGCAAACTATTCTGTGATATATATTTCAAACATATATTACAATTGAAAATCACAGAATCTAAAAAAAAAAACATCAAAAGCCATACTGTAAAGGCCATGAGTTTTCTCTGATAGGAAGGCTTTGTAATCTCACTGTGGCCTATTTTTTCTTTGACTCAAGTCTCCTAAGATTTGTTAGTTGGTTTCTAAACACATCATCTGAGCCGACAAGTGAAAAAAGGAGAACAGAAATCCTCTAAAGGGCAAGTCCTATCCTGATCACTAACCACTTGCCCAAGTGTTCATTAATCCTTTCCCTTAAACTCAAATTATGCTTGTATCAGTCTTTACTTGCGACTCTTAAATCTGACCCCCACCCTTTATAAGACAGGAGTCTCACTACATTGCCGAAGCTTGTCTTGAATTCAAGATTCTGCTGTGTCAACCTCCAGAGATGCTATAGCATCTGCAGGCATAGCTACCGTCCTGGGCTCCTAGCTATCAATCTGAACCTTGTAGTTATTCCAGTTAGTCTTTGCTATTTATAAATCTGCTGCTGCATGAAATGCTCCTATCAGTTAAGGTGTACAACATCAGGTCTTAGAAATAACACTTCCCTTTAGAAAAGATTAGCTCCGTTCTAAGGTCACAGACTGAGAATCTGATTTCAAAATCTATGTTTATCTACTCCATATTTTCACATTTCCTTTTAGGCAGTTCATTAATTTTCTAAAGACAAGTCATACAGAGACCTGATTGCTCAGTGGTTAAGAGCACTCACTGCTCTTTCAAAGTTCCTGAGTTCAATTCCTAGCACCCACAGGGCGTCCACCTGTTCAGTGTTGTCTTCTGGTGTGCAAATGTACATGCATGCAAAAGACAAGTCATATACTCCAAATTGAGAGTGTTTGCATTAAGTAGCAACAATAGATGTATTAAGCCCATGGATGTTTATGATGACGAGCTAAGCAGCACTGTAAATATTTAATAAATATATCCAAAGCAATACTAGTTAAGTGTAGTTTAGGAGTCAAAACGACAGCATGCTTCTCTGAAGAATAAACTGAGCTGCGTGTGCTATAACTCAGTGGCAGAGTGCTTACCTAGCATGTGTTTAATCTCCAGCATTGCAAGAAAGAGTCAGAGAGATGAGAGGCAAGGGACAGGGAGAAAGATCCTAAAACTTAGGGCCAGGCATGGTGACACACCCCTTTAACCCCAGCACTCAGGAGGGAGAGGCAGGAGAATCTCAGTTCAAAGACAGCCTGGTCTAACAGCAGTTCCAGGACAGACAAGGCTACATAATGAGACCCTGTCTCAAAATAAATAAGTCCTAAAGTTTGCCTCACTAGTGGGTGTTCTGTCACTGATTAGTATGGCTCTGAGCTTCATTCTCATTATTGTAAACACAACAAAGTAGTTCACAGGGCTCCTGTGATACTAAGTGAGTATTAAACACTGACGAGTGGTCCACACATGGCAGCTGTTAGCTGCTGTTAAATTCAGTTAACTCATTTTTGTTGCAGGGATTTGTAGGTTTGTAAAATGTTAGCTAACTATATGATCTCCTCCGAGCTGCTGAGGATCTACCATTGAGACGAGGGATGGGGAGAAAGGGAGAGACATGTGTTGTATTGAATTTCCATTTCACAATGGAAGTAAACAAAGTCAAATGATTTGCCCAAGGACATTAATTAGTAGGAAAAGGTATCGATATCTTTTGATCCCACTAGTATTAAAAATACTCTTCTCTCAAGTTTAATAACGTTTAAGTTCTGAGCTGGGGCAGTACAAACAGGACAACAGAGTATTTGTTCTTTGTGGCTTACTTCATTTAGCACAATGTCTTCAAAGTTCACCATATTCTAGCAAATGTCAAAATTCCTTTTTTAAAAGACGGTATATTTAATATTTTTAATATTTTTATTTATTATTTAAAATTACCTGACTTTGTGCAGGTATGTGCAGATACTAGAGGTCTTGGATCTCCTGAAGCTCAAGTTACAGGTGGTCGTGAGCAACCTAAAGTGAGTGTGGGGAACTTGTCTTCCCCCAAAGACATTCTACTCACTGCTCACTGTTGAGCCATCGCTCCAACTCCAGGATATCCTTTTAAAAAGTAGAATTATGTTGCAGTGTATGTTTGCAGGACATTTTGCTCATCCATTTACTGTCCATGGATCTTACACTGTCCCCCTTCCTTAAGAACTGATGAAACTATTCATTTGAGTTTGGTTATTAAATTACAGATTATTCACTCCTTTCCTCCTCTTTCAGTCCATCCCCTCTTACCTCTTTACAGTTAAGTAGTCTAGTGTGCAGACTTTAGCGTACTGGGCAGTAAAGTCCTTTTCCCACTTTTGTTATCTTTCTCATGAGCCCCACCATGAATCAACATAAAGGAAAGATATGAACCTCAGATCAATTTAGTTCAACTGGGAGGACAGGACAGTTTATCAATAACTAAATTAGTAAATTAGTTATGACTGTATCTACAAATCACTTCATATGATATCCTCTGTTTTTAATAATAGATAATGAAAAGTTTTTGATGGACATTAAATGGAGAGGGACAGTAGCAACCCTGTTTGGGGCTGGCCTAAGGAAATCTCAGCAGGTGATTCCTCTGACGGCAATTCAGAAGGAACTCAAACACATCGACTAAAACTGCTACTATCTTAAGTAACCTTTAAAGCTCTCCTCTGGATTAAAGATGGAGTTTGAATTGGTGGAGTTCTTCTACTTTCGACTTTATAACTGTGAGGTGAGATTAACCACAAGCTTCAAGCACACAGCTCTCACAAGCAGGCAAACCACAACGGAAAGGAGTAACAGCCTGACTTCAAAAACAATGACGATTTAAAGATGCGTGTGAATCCTGCACTTGAGTGATTAAGAGTACAGGAAGGCTTGTGTTGTATTTAGTAGTCAGGAGATCATAAAAGAAAACTACTGAAATCTACTTTTCTGAAATAACCTCGAACTATAGTAGCATGAATTTCTTTGTGTGAACCATAACAGAAATTTATAGTCATATGCAAACTTAAATAAGATCCACTACCACAGTAAATTGGCTGCCAGCAGGATCCACGGGACCCTTGAGTTTCTGGAGCTATTCTGATTCTACCAACCATTCTCCCTAGTCTTGCTTGCTACAAAGTTCGGCTGTCACTCGGTCACCATAGATGTCTAAGAGGTTAACTTTTAGACTCCCCCAAGGTTCGCTAATATTCTTCCAAAAGATTCATCTGTTCACCAGGCTCCAGGACACTCATTGCCTCCACGAATCGCCTAGCACACCTCCACCCCGCCATGCAAGCCAGATGCATATAGACCTCGCAGCAAGCACGCTGCGCTTTCGTCCTCGCTCGCTAGTTCGCGCCCCAGAATGTCCGGAAAAGCGGTTTGGAAAAGCAAACTTTCTGAGCATTTGCAGAGGCGGACTCACAGCTGGTTGATGGCGTTCTGCGAGATAACCGCATTGGCAGAGAAGTAGGGGATCATGTCGGGGCCACCGAGGCTGCAGGTGCTGGCAGGGGGCGCTTTCCTTTCGTCGGCCAAAGTGCTAAGGGTCATGAAGCCGACTCACGATGAACAGCTCCGCATCCTGGACCGGCGTTGGAAAAACCCGAGCCAGAGACGCTGGTTCCCGGCAGCTGACCTGGGTCCGCCCGGGAGTTCCGAGGCAGCCGCCGAAGCCCCGGGACTCCGCTGTCTGGGCAGCCCGGCGCTGCCAGCAAGCCTTCCCCCACTCGCGTCCGGGGCGGGGCGCCTGGGCGGGGCGGTCTAGAGCGTCCGGAGGGTGGGCCTTCGCGACGCTCCGCCCCGGGGCTCCTAGCTCCCACGCGGATCCCGCAAAGCTTATGGGCCTACTGGGTAAAGGGGTTGCTGCAGACGGCAGCCTGGGTGAAGAGAGAGTAATGGACAGAGAAAATTTCTCCACTCCGAATGCTAAACTGAAAAGTACCCTCTCTTAAGCAGCTCTATGCACTGTGGCCTCTTAACCGGCTCTATGCACTGTGCCGCAAACGAACCAAGTTTATGAATGGTCTTCAAAGTTTTTAAAGGCCTCACAAGAGTAAGTTAAATATTTATTAATGGTTTTCTTGGTTCCTCAAGGTGGAACTAGAAAGATTATAGTGTGTGAGGGAGCTACACTGTGGACAAAATCTGCTAACCCTTGTAAATGAATATAGAGGGTTCAACAGCCTTGTTGTATGTACAATTTGTGAAGATTAAAATATCCCAATGTCCAAACTACACATTGGACCAATTAAATTTTAATGCCTTTGGAACCAGATCTAGATGTAGGTAGTTTTCGAGGAGGATCGTCTGTTTCCTCTAAGGCGTTTCCCACCAAAGGGCATTCTCTGATTCTTTACAAAGTTTAAGCCCTTCCCATGCTCCTTCCAGTGGGCTGAGCAGTGCCTTTTCACCTGATCAGGAACTAGCTCTGTAAAAGGAGCCTCTTTCTGTCTCAGACCTTAGTTTACAGAAGGAGCCAGCACACAGAAGCACTCTGCGAGCTCCTCAGCCTCTAGCTTTCTCTCCTCTTGCAGTCTCACACCAGAGCAAATATTTTAGGAATCAGTATTTTTTATAGCATTTCTGAGTAACTGACTAAATTATATATATTCCATTGGAATTCAAAAGCTTTAAAAACAATTTTACTAATCAACTAGAAAAGACTTTCAATGTATTAGAATCAAGAAAAACTCAAATCTTTGTTTTATATGAAAGTACAGGGAAGTTTGACAATTTTCAATATGCTAACAATGAAATTAATCTAAACATAAAATTCTATGCCTAAAACTAGAATTATGTTTTTATTAGTTGTCCATAAAACTTTAAGCTATTACCAAGGTAATGAGGGGCTCAGAATACTGTGAAGCACACAGAAGGTGGTTTCTATAGTTTCCTAGAGACCTGGCAATAGAAAAGACCCATGTGGCAAGTGAAGAGTTAAGGGAAAGTCTGGATGTTAGAGTTTCATCATCTTCATCCATCTCTAGGAAGGAAATGTTTTAAAGATTTGTTCAAGCTGTGTCAGCAGGCACCCAAATGGCAGTGTAAGAAAAAAAAAATCTGCTGATACACCCCAAAATAAATTGCTTAAAATATCTGGCAAAGTTGCCAGTTTGAAACTTCTTTCAGGCTGCAATTTATTACAGTCTCCTACTGTGATCAAAAAAAAAAAAAAAAAGCACTTTAGAACAGCATTAAGGTGAGCCCAGTTCCTTTCATGACACAGCAAGAGATGGGAATTTTTATTGAAGTCACTATTAAATGATGTCGTTTAGGAAAGATGATGACATAGTAGTCATCTGGAAAACAATTCATCAGAAAATGTGGATTACTTGATTCGATCACTCATTACATTTAAAAATGCTAGGGATAAAGATTTCATAGGAACAGATTTTGTAAATATGTATCCTTAGGCCAAACAAAAAGGTTCCTACAGTGATGCCCCAGAAGAGTACAACCCTTTGGTTTTCCCTTAAAAGACCTTTGTCGGCCATTCAAGTAAGAAGACTGTTAATACCTCTAATCCAGTCCTTTTAAATTCTCTCTTTGAATAGTAGCTAAGACTTTGATAAGTCCCTTAATAATGTCATCTGTAAAATTATATAAGATCTTTAAAAATTTTTTTCAGCCAGGTGGTGAAGGCGCAGGCCTTTAATCCCAGCACTTGGGAAGCAGAGGCAGGTGGATCTCTGAGTTCAAGGCCAGCTTGGTTTACAAATCAAATTCCAGGACAGCCAAATCCCCAAATTTGTTTTGAGAGTTGAAAATCTTAGACAGACTGTTCTCATATCAACTAAAGATTCTGAGTCAAGTGTAGTGGTGCATGCCCACTGTACTCCTAACACTTGAAAGGCTGAAGCTGCAGGATCACAAGTTCAAGGCTAGCCTTCACTACATGGGCAGACTCTTATTGAAAATTAGCAAGCAGGGCCAATGAGATGGCTCAGTAAGTAAAGGTGTGAGCCTGCTGCTAACCTGACAACCTGAATTCAGTCTCTGGAACCCACATAGTGGAAGAAGCGAACTGTCTTCCGTAGGTTATCCTCTAACCTCAACACTGGCACTGTGGGGCTGTGGTATGCCCATACTTGTGTAACCACCCTCCTATGCAGCCAATAAATAAGTATAATTTAAAGAAGCAAGCAAACAAACAGATTAAAAAACTCTGATTAAATGCCCTACAGTGAGGAGACAGAACTTGTAGAGCCCACCTCCAGCAGAAAGGCAGGTAATCAAGTGAGGGATGGGGTTGCCATCTACAGTCAAAACTCCGACCCATAATTGTTCCTGTTTGAAAGAACTGCAGGGATGGAAATGGTGAGGAGCCTGAGGAAAAGAAGGTCCAGCAACAGGCCCAAGTGGGATCCAGGTCAAGGGGAGGAGATCCCAAGGCCTGACTCCATTACTGAGGCTGTAGAGTGCTCACAAACAGGGACCTATCATGGCTGCCCCCCGAAAGACCCAACAACAGCTGAAAGAGTCAGATGTAGATATGTGCACCCAACCAATGGACAGAAGCATGACCCCTGTGGGTGAATAGAGAAAAGCTGGAAGGAGCTGAGGAGGAGGCTACCCTGTAGAAGGACCAACAGTCTCAATTAACCTGGAACCTCCCCCCCTCCCCCCAAATCTTTCAGACACTGGACAACAAACAGGCAGCACACACCAGCTGATATGAGGCCCTCAACACATATACAACAGAGGACTCTGGTCTGAGTTCAGTTAGAGAAGATGCACCTAACTCTCAGGAGATGGAGGCCACAGGGAGTTTAGAGGTCTGGTGGGGTGGGGTGGAGTGTGGGGACATCTTTGTGAAGACAGGGGTGTGGGGAGGAGGTATGGGATGTAGAACAGTGGAGGGTGGACCAGAAGGGAAATAAAATCTGGAGTGTAAAAAAAATTAAATAAAAAGAAGGAAAAAAATTCCTCTGAAACATGAAATATACTTAATCCACTTAAGGCATACACCTAGTTCAAAACTATAGTGACCAGCAGTTAAAGACTCTGGTTTTGGAATTAACAAACTGAGTTGAGTATTAGCTTAATTTATGAAGTTGTTTTGAGGATTAATTTAAAACAGTATCTATATTTAAAAAAATACTTAGCACAAAGATCTCTTCTTTGGCTTTAGTGTTTGCCATATTAAGGTAAAAGGCTTAATACTGATCTTACTTTTTCACTGAGAAAATATTGGAGATTTTTTGTTGTTTTTTCCATAAACATTAAAAAAGTGGTAATGACTCTAATATAAGAAGTTCCAGGATGGGGCATGGTGTCATACATGTTTAAACCCAACACTCAGAAGGCTGAGACAGGAGAATCTCTGTGAGTTTAAAGCCATCCTGGTCTACGGAAAGTTCTAGGCTAGCCAGAGCTACACAGTGAGACCCTGTCTTAAGAAAGGAAGTTCCAGGGCCAGTGAAATGGCTTAGTAGTTAAGGACAGCCGCTGCCAAGGCTGAAGACCTGAGTGCAGTCCCGCGTGGTAGAAGAAGAGAGCTGACTCTTGTAAGCTGTCTCTGGCCTCTGTGCGCACACACATACAGCAACAACTTAATGTTTATCCTTTTCAAGATATGTGGACAAAAGCACTGTTTGGACAGGAGAATAAGCTTTTATTATCATAAACTGGTCACTTTCCAGTAATAGAAAGCGACTTGTATTTGTTTCATTACCGAGAAGTTGATGAAATGAATGAACACTGAAGTACATACAGACACCTGGGTATATTACCATTCCATTTGGGAAGTTTTACTGTTACTGCTTATGAGTTAGTCACATTAACTCACTATTACAGCCTATAATCATCTGATACCTGCAAAGTTTACTTGATTTTTCTACTTTTTAGGCTTTCAATTAATAGCGTTAACTTATGCAACTGTATTAAGTACTCGATCATAAGAAAAATGATTATACTAAGGTGGGGACTTCACTGTGTTTTGATGTTTTCTCTAAGGGTTTGATTGAGAGAAATAAATAGTAAATCAATCCCTTGAGTGTCAAAAAGAAGAAAACCAACACTTTAAACGTTACAAAACGAAAATCTTGTTACCTGGAGTAACACAACCTGATGTCTGTTAATCTGCAAAATGCCAGGACAAAACTCTCAAGACAATACCCTCAATTTCAGACTTATTGTCCAGACAGGACTAAGAGCTATCTTACTACGCTAAGTCAAAGGCACTCTTCGGACAATACAGTACAGCAAAATGCTAACAACAGCTCTGTAACAACAGCAGGTTTTGTGAGTATTGTGTTTTAAATACCTGAGAATAGTTTTAAACACTTGAATTGAACAATGTCACTCGGCTTTTATAATCATTTGCATAGAATTTCCCACACAAGAGTGATGTGGAACACCGAGAAGATCTGCATCTCAAGCACCAGAGAAAAGATCGCTAAAGCGTTCATCCCGCCTGGTCTTGGCCACCATATGCTCCTGCACAAGGACATGCTGCACTCCTGCTTTCTTCAGGTTACAAAAGCCTGACACTTCTATTGTTTAGTAAAAATAACAGGCATTTATGGATCACTTTTCACGTGCAGCACACCTCACAAAACATTAACTATTTAGTTGCCGTTCTACTCTTCATTCTGTTTTCTAAACCACTCAAAAGTCATAATAACACATGGCAAGTGTCACTCCCAGCCCCAAGAATTCAGAAACATAAAAGAAAAGTCACTTTTCTCATCTCTGTCATGTCACTCTTAGGTAATTACAACTGTTTTCAGGAAATGTCCTCACATATGCAAATATGAGTATAGCTGTCCTTTAGGAAGATCACATGATAAATGCACACACACAATGGTATGATGTGTTTTATTTTGCTTCTGAGCAACATTTATCATTATATCTTGGGTATCTTTTTGTGCTTATATAAATCTACTTAATTCTATTTGTTTTAGAGACAGGTTCTCCTCACATGGCCCTGGCTGTCCTAGAACTTACTATGTCGATAGTCTGGTCTCAAAGAGATCGGCCTGCCTGCTTCCCATGCTACGATTAAGGGCATGCACCACCACACTTGGCCTACCTAAGACTTAGGCTTTGTAGTTTTTCAAAATTTTGTGCATACTTGTGAACATAATTGTTACATGGATACTTAACTGCAGTTAAGTTAAACATATTGATTATCTTAAGATGTGGTAGATATTAATTAATTGCCCTCAGCAAAGGGTTTTCCCTTTGAAATCTTTAGTCTCTCCTATCACACGAACTAGTAAATTAATTTAGGGCCCAAGATAGTTTTCTGTGCAATAGTCTGGGAATTGAACCTGGGTCCTTGGTAAAAGCATCAAGTACTCTAAATTGCTGAGCCATCTCTGCTAGCCATCCTGGCTTTGGAACTTGTTTCTCTCCCATCACCCAGTTTTTTTTTTTTAATATTTTATGGGGAGGGGAAGAGGAGATGGTATCATGGTGCATGCATGGAGGTCAGGGGACAACACAGGAGCAGGTTCTTCCCTTCTGCCTTGTGGATCCTAGGGTTTGAACTCAGGTTGTCAGTCTAGGCAACACATGCCTTTACCTGTTGAGCCATTTTGCTGGCCTGGTTTTGTTTGTTTTTAAAGGGAGGGTCTCTTTATGTAGGCTGGTCTAGACTCAAATTCAGCATTTTCCTGTCTCAAACTCCTGAGCCTGTGGCGCCATACCCAGCTAATTCAGTGGTTTTTGTTCTCTCCTATCTTCAAGCCTTACTATTTCCAGTGTTCAAACTGTTTCCTATCGAAGACCACTTTCATCTAGATCTTCAAGTTATTCATGTATAATATATATTTGAGGCCTACTTCATCTCTCAGTTCTCAAATACTCATAAATCCTCACTGGATTCTTACTCTTGTTTTGAAAGAGTGTTTCATGTATGACAGGCTAACCTCAAACTTTCTATGTGGCTGAAGATGACCTTGAACTTCTGATGTTCCTGTCTCTACCTCTTAAGTGCTGGACTTGTAAGAGTGTACCACCATGATATATAAAGCATACAGGTTTTTATCACTGGATTTGTATTAGGTAAGTGAAACTAATTATCATCAGCTTTATTTCAGAGCTGAAACTGCAGGCCTAGAAGATAAGGACCCAAATTTACATGGTAGGTATCAGAGCTGGGATGTGTATGTAAGTAGGTCTTCCAGTTTGGTCCAATGAGCATTCTAAGGTTTATTGGGTGGTATTAGATGTTTAAAACTATGTTATTCAAGATGGGCATGGTAGTTCACACCTGCTATCCCAGCACTGTAGCATCTGAGTGGGAAGGCTGTACAGCCAGACTGGCTCAAAAAGCAAAATCAGAGGGACTGGAAGGATTGCTCAGTGGTTAGAGCACTTGTTGCTCTTGCAGAGGACCCAGGTTTAGTTCCCAGCACACTGCATTGTGGTTCACAACCAATCATAACTCAAGTTCCAGGAGATCCAATACCCCTTTCTGGCCTCCTCAGGTACCAGACATGCACATGGTGCACAGATATATGTGCAGGTAAAACGCCTACATTTACACATAAAATAATAAAAAAATTTAAAATTTTTAAGCCAGTTGTGTTGTTATATATTTTTTTAAAACTAGCATTCAGGAGGCAGAGCAGGCAGATCTTTTTGAGTCAGAGGTCAGCCTGATCTATATACTGAGTTCCTTACCAGCCAGAGCTAAGTAGACAGAACTTGTCTCAAGGAAAAAAAAGCAAAGACAAAACCAAAATTCACCCCATGTGGCTCAAGGCCTTATTCTTTATTATTTCCACAGAATATAAACACATAGTTGCATCTGAAAGATATGAAATGTATATGAATCTTCTCATTGTTGACCTCTCTACAGAAACAAATCAAACATGGCCAGTCTTGGGAGGAGAATACAGAATAGACCAGAGCACACTCTGCCTGGATGATGTCCTTTTATTCCACAGCCCACTATATCTTTCTTTTAAAAAAAAAGACTTATTTATTTTATGTATATGAGTACACACTGCAGGTGTCTTCAGACACACCAGAAGAGGCACTGGATCCCATTACAGATGGTTGTGAACCACTCTGCGGTTGCCGGGAATTGAACTCAGGACCTCTGGAAGAACAGTTGGTGCTATGAGCTGCTAAGCCATCTCTCCAGCCCCCACTGTATCTTTCCCGAGACTGTCCTTTTACACTTACTCACACATTAGGCTCTAGATACAAATATTTCCGAAGAACCCATACATTAATTACTGAGGTGCTTGTCCTTTGGAGTTCAACTCTCTCTCATACTTGGTACCTTCACCTCTCCCCGCCTCATTCCTCACCTGCTTCCTCTTGCCCTGTAGATGGGATGACTTTTCATACAGATAATCTCAGAGAAGGCCTGGAATATGACCCAGCAGGCAAGGGCTTGATTTTATTTTTAAGCCTGCCCAGACTTTCAGGAGCCAAAAGTTCAAATTGCAGCAGGACTGATTCCGCCCTTTCACAAGCAGTTTAGTACTATGCAGTTTTCCTAGAATGGTCAGGTTTCCAGTCCCTGGCAGAGCAGCATCATTGTCTCTGAGCCCTCACGTATCAGCTTCCCTGGCAGTATTTCACTTGCTATTTTTTTTTTTTTTACTTTGAAATCAGGTGGACATGCAAAAATCACATACTCACACAACTATGCAGGGTTTTTTGTTTTTGTTTTGTTTTATCATATATGTCCTGTATGTTCAAAGAATTTAGTTAAGGACAATGCTTATCATCATATTACTGTTTAGTTAGGCAAAACCAAGGAGTATACAAGTTGTGTTCCTTAGTCCTTGCTAGAAAGTGGTCACTTCTGAGATGGTTATTTTTAGCTGGTCCCTCAGCTAGCTTGAGCAGAGACATCTTTTGTCAGAGTCTATGCATCCACTCTGAATCTTAAATGATGTAAAAAAAAAAAAACTTTCCAAGGGAGATGAAGAACAAGTAGCAAATCTTTCTATTTATTTTTAATTGTGAAATATTTCATACATATGTTTGTATACTAGTTAGATATCAAGAGATATGTTTTAACATATCTTTGGATTTTAAGAAATGAAAGATTCATTTAAAAGCTCTGGTAAGCTTTTCTGAACTCATTAACCCCTCTTTTTGTAAGTAATTACACTTGAGTTTGGTGATGATCTTTCTCTTCATATTGTATATTATGCAATGGTAATCAATAATATAAAACTTATTCAGGAAATCATTGCCTATAAAGCACCTAAATGATATTTTTAGTTTTCTTTAGGTTGACATATAAAATACATTTAGAAATGCAAACTAAAGCATTTTTCTTGTTTAAAAACTTGTACTCTTGGGGCTGGGGATTTAGCTCAGTGGTAGAGCGCTTACCTAGGAAGCGCAAGGCCCTGGGTTCGGTCCCCAGCTCCGGAAAAAAAAAAAAAAAAAAAAAACAAACTTGTACTCTTGAAGGGGTAAACAAGATGACTCATTGGGTAAAGGTGCTTGTTGCCCACCTTATGATCCAAGTTTGATTCTCAAGACCCCATGATTAAAGGAGAAAACTGACTACTGTAAATTGTCCTATGAGCTCCACATGCATGCTGTAGCACCCCATTCTCTACCTCCCTCTCCCTAACAACATGCTACATACACACAATAAAGAAGTAAATATACGGGCTGGAGAGATGGCTCAGCGGTTAAGAGCGCCCGACTGCTCTTCCAGAGGTCATGAGTTCAATTCCCAGCAACCACATGGTGGCTCACAACCATCTGTAAAGAGATCTGATGCCCTCTTCTGGTGTATCTGAAGACAGCTACAGTGTACTTATGTATAATAAATAAATAAATCTTTAAAAAAAAAAAAAAGAAGTAAATATACTAAACAAAACCCTCGTAGTTCAGGAATGGATAAATGAGTAGAGATGTAACAAATCCAATATAGCAAAATGTCAGTTATAGAACCTAGAGGTTGTATTTGGGTGTTTACTATATAATTCATCTAATTTGTTTACATACTTTAAAATTTCTAAACAATATGCTGATGAAACAAACTGGAAATGAAGGCTAGAGACCTACAATCCCACCACTGGAGAGGCAGGAGGATCACCACAAGTTCAAGCCAACTTGTGTTACATAGAGGGCCCCTTCTCAAAACAAACAAAAAAACTGGTGAATGCCCATCTCTATCTCCTATGTTGTCTAAAAGTCTTAAAGGGCATTAGCTGGTTTCAGATCTTTAAGGAACGAGTCTGCTACAGGAAAGCAATAATTAGGTTTGGTAGTTTAATTACTGTTTGAGCTCTTGCCTTATATTATTTAATAAAGAAAAGGGGAAGAGCCTCATTCCTTCAAGATTTATTTTCACAGTTATATCTTGGAAAGCAATTATCCATCTTTTATTTCACTAGCCTTTTTTGGAAAAGTTCATGATAAAACCCAATACTAAAAAATGGTTTATGAGCATCTCTAATAAGTGTTTTATTTATTTCTTATGTAGTACACAGTGTTTTGTTTTGTTTTTAATAATGAATGTCTTTGGCCTCTGTGGTGATTTGAACAGGTATGGCCCCCAGAAATTCAAGTGTTTGAATGCAGGGCCTATAGGGAGTGGCATTATTCCGTGGTGTGGCATTGTTGGGGGAGGTGTGGCCTTGTTGGGGGAGATGTGTCCTTGTTGAGGTAGGTGTGGCTTTGTTGGAGGAAGTGAGTCATTGTGGGGGTGGACTTTGAGGTCTCCTGTGCTCAAGCAGTGTCCAGTGACACAGTCCCCTTCTGCTGCTGAAGGATCAAGGTGTAGAATAGAACTCTCAGCTCCTCTCCAGCACCATGTCTGCCTGCATGCCTCAATGATATCATGCCACCATGATAATGGACCAAACCTCTGAAACTGTAAGCCAGCCCCAAATAAATGTTTTCTTTTATAAAAAACCCAAACCCTCCCCACAAAACCCAACACAGTGAGGTAGTAATTATAAGTAAGTCATCTGTACAATACTACTTTACTATTTTAAATATCTCCATGTTTGTTTACTATTTATACCTTAGGTAGGAGCATTTTTGTTTTAGTGGCATCTTAAAGCAACCACATTACTGGGAATTACTTTTTAAATCATTTATTTATAAAGTACTTTATTCTTATGCAATCTAATTTAATGGTAATTACATTTTGCAATTGGAATTTTCATAGGTAAACTAACAAACTTAAAGAAAACCAAGGTTGAATGCTGTTACAGCACCTGGGCTTTCAAAAGCCGCTGCAGGGTATGGTGGCATATGCTTGTAATCCCAGCGATTAAGCAAAATCAAGATCACTGAATTTGAGGTCAGCCTGGTTTACGAGGAGTGTTCTAGGCCAGTCAGAGCTACACAGCAAGACCTTGTCTCCAAAAAAACCAAACCAAAACCAAAAACATCTTCCAAAATAAAACTAAAGGAATGCTTTTAACGGAAGAGATTCTGTTGGGTCAAAAAATAATAATTTCACCTTGGGAAATGAGAGCTATTATTACCTCAACGCAATCTTTATAAGACTTACTTTTATGATTTTAAATTATGTATAGGTGTGTGCCTGCATGTGGGTATGTGCACATAATGTGAAGTGCCAGCAGAAGCTTGAATCCTCTGGAGCTGGAGTTAGAGACAGCTGTGGGCCTCTTATTGAGGGTACTGAGAACCAAACCCTGGCTCACTGGTAGAATAGTAAGTGCTCTTAACTGCTGAAATATTTTTCCTCAACACAATTCTTTATTTTTTTTTAATTTTTAAATGATTTACTTATCTTTATTTCATGTGCATTGGTATTTTGTCTGCAAGTATGTCTGTAAGAGGATGTCGGATCCTTAGAGCGCTTGCCTAGCAAGCGCAAGGCCCTGGGTTCGGTCCCCAGCTCCGGAAGAAAAAAAAAAAAAGAAGGAAAAAAAAAGAGGATGTCGGATCCCTGAAACTGGAGTTACAGACAGCTGTGAGCTGCCATGAGGGTCCTGGGAATTGAAGCTGGATCCTCTGCCGGAACCATTTCCCTAGCTCCCCACAATTCTTAACAATAACAATGTCTAAATTAGGGCTCTCACTATGTTGATCAGGTGGCCTCAACTCCTAGGCTTAAGTAATCCTAGTCTCCTGAGTAATTGGGACTGCAGCTATGTGCCAGTGTGCTGGGCCTTAACCAAAACTTTTAGAGGAAACTATTTACCAGCTAAATAAGTGTAACCATGTCCAAGATGGTTTTAAAAACTGACAAAGATGAAGACATGATGAAATAACTCAAAAATCAAGTCCTTGGTGAAATGTGCTAGCTCAGGAAAGACATATTATAGTAACTTTCACACCAGAAAGTAGACTTCAGGCCTTGAATGACAACTGAGCGGAAGGTATAGCTAGCGGTGAATGAACAACAATGAAATGAAGTTGCTTTCTGCATACATGTACTCTCGATGCCACTAGGACAGAGTAGATGGCTCAGGAGTCAGTCAGACTGTAGTAAAAACATCTCCCTACAACTTTTGTGTTGAAGCTCTTTATAGTTTAATGTAGTTTAAAGTGCCACTTAAGTACACATTTAACACTTAGTTGCTTTTTTGAAAAGGATTTTACTATGCTGCCCTGGCTAGCCTGGAAATCAGTGTGGTCTCAAACTCACGGAGATATACTTGCCTCTGTCCCCTGTATGGATCAATGGAATGCTCCTGGCAACAGTTCATTCTTTTAAGAAGAAACTCCATCTCTTGGGGTGGGGAGAGAGGAGCAGATGCGCACAAGTATTTTATATTTTGGCTAGAAAATAAGCTTCCTTTGTAAACATACAATCCCTACCTAAAGGAACCTTAAGGTCTGGAGAGAAGATGGCTTCAGCAGTTAAGAGCATGTACTTCTCTTGCAGAGGACCCAAGTCTGATTTCTAGCTTACATGAATTTCCCTAAAACTTATGTGTGTGAACACACACACACACACACACACACACACACACACACACACACACTTTACTCTGGTTTCTCTTCAGATTGTATAAAGGCACCTGGTTTTTCTGTAGCTCCTTCACCACCAAAGTTTCATATTGAGAATGGATGGTCTTGGGTGGATTATGCTTTATTTCCCTGATAAAACACCACAACCAACTTACAGAAGGAAGGGTTTGGCTTAATAACTGAATTGATGATATTTGTTTTTATTAAGCCAAATATTCCAGAGGAATAAGAGTCCATCCGTGATGGCAAGCAACAGTGGCAGCAAGCAGCAGACACTGGATCTGGAACAGAAGTGGAGGGCTCACATCTTGAATGACACTCTGGAAGCAGAGGGAATGACCTGGGGATGGAGAAGGCTTTTCACCCTCAAAGCTGGTCTCCAGTGATATACTTCCTCTAGCAAGGCCACACTTCTGAAATTCCCAAAAAACGGTGCCAATAACTAAGACCTAACATGGAGGACACTCACGCAAACCATCACCCTGGGCAGCACTGCCAGGATGATAGGTATACACAGACATTAAGCTCTTAACTCCACAAGAATTCAAAATTCAAAAACAGACAAATGGAAACAAAGGGTAGCCATATTTTTCCTAAAGACCTTCTCCCCCTCATAATCTAAAGGAAGGACAGCTTTAGACTTACAAACAAAACATTAACCATATATGTAGTACTGCTTATATTTTCTGACGTGAAGGAATTTACAAAACAATCCTATAGTAATACAAAGAGACATCTAGAACGTAGAATACTTAATTTCTTATATTGAACCTTCAAAAACAGGCTTTCAAAGATTCTTTTAAACATAAATTTGTATTTGGACACATATATACACATAAGTAAACAAAACTTATCGAGTGAGTGCCAACTCTGCTAGGTATTGTGTTATGATAGAGAATATATAATTATATATAAAGTATAGCTCATAGTAAAGCAGGGGAGAAAGATGAGGCAGACAAGAAACAGCCCTCCAGATACTCTGTTCTCAGAAATAGCATAACTTTCATACATTTGTACTTGCAGAATGTCACTTCTTTTGTCATTGTCACCCCAAGGTACCTGGTTAAAACATTGTTCAAAACTCTTCTAAGGAGTGCCAGGGTTCATGGTGGCACATGCTTAAGGTTGCAGTATTTTGGAGATAGAGGCAGGAAGGAGTATTAAGAGTCAAGAGAGGGGTTGGGGATTTAGCTCAGTGGCAGAGCGCTTGCCTAGCAAGCCCTCTGAGGCCCTGGGTTCGGTCCTCAGCTCCGGGGGGGAAAAAAAAAAGAGTGCTTAAAAAAAAAAAAGTCAAGAGAGGTTGTTAGAGGATTTATAAACTATGTAAAGATTTGTTTTTATAGTCATGGAGTTATCCTGTTTTGGAAAAATTCCTTTTATAATTAAAAAAAAGAAATAATACAGGGCCAGTGAGATACTTAGCAGATGAAGTACTTGTCACTCAAGGTTGACAACCTGAGTTCCATCCTTGGAACCCACAGAAAAAGTGGAAGGAAAGATGGAGTCCACAAAGTTGTTCTCTGACCTCTACATGTGCACCAGGGTATGTGCATACTCACATCCATATTATATACACAATAACAAAAAATTAAGATTTATTTTTAGTGTGTGTGTGTGTGTGTGTGTAAGTGAACGCCACATATGGGTGCCTGAGGAAGCCAGAAGGAATCAGATCCCTTGGAACTAGAGTTACAAGGGGTTGGGGATTTAGCTCAGTGGTAGAACGCTTGCCTAGCAAGCACAAGGCCCTGGGTTCGGTCTCCAGCTCCGAAGGAAAAAAAAAAAAAGGAAAAAAAAGAAAGAACTAGAGTTACACATGGTTGTTTGCTAAATGTGGGTATTGGGAACTGAACTTGGGTCCTCAGGAATAGTAGTATGCACTCTTTAACTGCTGAGCCATCTCTGCAGTCCCCATAATGCTTTTAAAAAATGAAAGGCTGGGCATGGTGTCACATGCCTTTAATTCCAACAGTAAGCAAAGACAGGCCAGGTCTCCGTGAGTTCCAGTCCAGAGCTGGTCTGTGTAGAGTTTTCGAGGATAGCCAGAGCTACATAGAGAGACTCTGTTTAAAAACAAACAAATGATTTAAAAGGAATGATGCTAGCAACTACTGACTAAAATAATATAAACATAGGTACTTTTACTTCATGTCTCTCCTTATAGAACAGTCTTATTATGTTGTTGAGGTAAGGTGCTCAAAGAAGCTTAAAACCTATTTTTCCAATAGAGGAAAACAGAGGAGAAGCCAAAGATTTGCTTTCTAGAGGCCAAATAATCATGAACCGAACAGGGGCTGTCCTCACCCTTACATAATTTTAATGATAAAAACAACAAGAATACATAGCAATAGTGTTGGAAGTGCTCTGAGAGGGCAACAGAGGTCTGTGAGAGTTTGAGGTGAGAGTTTTTCCACCGAGAAGCAAGAGCTGTTATAAACACAAGTAGGTTGCAAACACTTATGTGTTTCAAAGAGTTTCTAAATTTTCTGACTTTTTGTTTGGTATATCAACTGAACAGCTGTTTTAAGGCCAGGTTAGGTAATTAGTAACAGGTCGCTTTTCTCTCTCTCCATATGGCTGCTTAGCTGGAGGAAATTCTTGGTGAAAAATTAACTCTAGAACCATTTGGCAGTTATGCTTATTAACATGTTCTCCTGCCTCAGGACTATGGAGTAGTAGTGAGTAACAGATCAAGTACATGAATGCTTTCATAATAGATCTCTGAGTCATTGTCAGTTCTTCTGAACATACCTTTCCAAATGGCATTAACCAGCTGTCAGTTTTAGTAATAACCCAGGTTAAAAGGAATTTGACCTACTGATCTAGAAATAAGTTTTCACTTCTAATTTAATGCTAGATTTGTACTAAAGACTTACTACTTTAGAATCTGAAGTGTCACAATTTGTTTTCTTGCTTTTCCTTAGTAAATCGTCTTAGCATCTTATGAAATAAGAGGTTCTATCATAGCTCAAAGCTACAGAAACTAGGATGCCAGTTTATGGAAGTGGAAAATAATTCAAACATACAGTAAAAATACCATCACCTTACATCCAACTTGATGTTTGGTGCTGATTATTTATTAATGTTTCCTATGTTGAATTAACCTCACAGAAATTCTATAAGGATAGATGTGTAGATGTTCTCATTTATGAATGAGGACTATGTGCCTTACATAGTTGAGGTCAACTAGAACTATAATCTGGTCTTTGGTCATTGGTCTTTCATTTACACTGCTTATGACTGTAATGATTGCACTGCTGGGCATGCAGATTTTGTGATGTCTTCTTTGTATGCATAAAACAACAACGTGTAGGTTTGGAATCCTATCTAATTAGATAGTGAGCTGGCTAATTTCATGTCAACTTGAAACAGGCTAGAGTCATCTGAGAGGAGGGAACTCCAATTGAGAAAATGCTTCCATAAGATTGGCCTGTAGGCAGACCTGTAGAGCATTTTCTTAAGTGATTGATGTGAAAGGTGCCAGCTCATTATGGGTATGTCATCCCTGGGCTGGAGGTCCTGGGCTCCATAAGAACTGAGCAAGGCACAGGGAAGAAGCCACGAAGCAGCACCCTCCAGGTCTCTGCATCAGCTCCTGTTTCCAGTTTCTCATCCTGGTTGAGTTCCAATCTGAACTTCCTTTAGTGATGGGCTCTGGGGGTGGAATTACAAACCAAATAAACCCTTTCCTTCCTGACTTGTTCTCAGTAGTAGAGTTTCATCACAGCAATGGTAACCCAGACTAAGACAGACAGGAAGGGAAAAGAGAACGGAATTTTCATGCCCTAAATACTACTACAGGAATGATTTTTAAATGAGGTTCTATTCCTTATTATATAGTATAAAAGAAAATATCCATAAATTGTGTTTTTTTCTTTTTAATTCTAACATAAAGAGCAGATGCTTTTTCTTTTTGCCTGAAGACCTTTTGTTTTTCAGAAATCCTGTTTTCTATAGATCTGGTAGAAATATGGTAAGTATTTTTACTTTTAAAAAAGACCATTATTCTACAAAGAATACTAACATCCACAGCTTAATTTTATCAATTTTTAAAATTTCACTTTGTAAAAAATTCTCTATCAAGTGGTTTATTCATAATCTTTTAAAATAGTTAAATGTGAATGTTAATAGGATGTGAAAACACTGGTAATTTAAAGTCTTTTTGGATTATAATAAAAGTTTTCTGGAATGACTAGTTCTTTTAAATATTTAAAAAGCAAGCATATAAAGGGTGTGTGTGTGTGTGTGTGTGTGTGTGTGTGTGTGTGTGTGTCTGTGCGTGCGCATGTGCACATGTAATATTCTTTTTCTTATCCTGAAATCTGTGTGGTCATATTTTGTTGTGTAAGAAAGATCATGGATATTAGGTGTTTCTAAATCAATAAACTTAAGAATATCAGAAGAGAACAAAAACTTTACCTTTCAGTGATGAATTAAGTGTTCAGAATAAACCTTTCTTAATAGCTTCTTAGTCTTTCGTCCAAAGCAAACAACTTATAGTGAACAACAAGAAACATATATCAACTTTTTAAAGAGCCCTGAGACTTCTTGCTGGAAGATGGAGTCTTATTCAGGTTGTGATAAGAAGGCAGAGAGGTCACTACAATAGACAGACAAATCCTTGGTTTTTTTTTTTAAAGAATTTTTTTTAAGATTTATTTATTATGTACACAGAGTTCCACCTGCATGTACACGTGCAGGCCAGAAGAGGGCATCAGATCTCATTACAGATGGTTGTGAGCCACCATGTGGTTGCTGGGAATTGAACTCATGACCTCTGGAAGAGCAGACAGTGCTCTTAACCTCTGAGCCATCTCTCCAGCCCAAATCCTTGGTTTTTATTGTATACTACTTTTGAAAATTACCTTTTATTCAAGTGAGGAAATCCTCTTTAGAGAAGGCGACAGAACTATAGACAGGTAAACATCTATCTCAGCATGATGGCATGAACCTATAGTCCTCTGGAGGCTGGGACTAAAATCACTTGACAAAGAGTTCAAGACTAGTCAGGGCAACGTAGTGAGCCCTCATCTATAAACAAACCCAAAACAAAATACAAAAGTTAATCGTCTAGTAGTGAATTACCTTGTTAAAAAGTGCCCTCTCGTTTTTCTTCCTTTCAGCTATGTGTGTGTGCTGTATGTGGGTATGCACATGAGTGCAGGTGCTTGGAGTTGGAGGTAGTTGTGAACTACCTGATAGGGTGCTGAACTGAATCTCTGAGTCATTTCTTCGGCCCTTCATGAATTACCTTTAAACCAGTCAGATATTAAAAAAAGCTCTAGTTTCTGTGCTGGCTAGGTGTTTATTTGTTTTTTGTCAACTTGACACAAACTAGAGTCATCTGAGAGGAGGCAAGGCTATAGGATATTCTCTTGATCTTTGCTGTGGGATGGTCCAGTCCATGGTGCTACCGGTGGGTATGAGGCTCTGGGATGTATAAGAAAACAAACTGAGCAAGTGAGGAGTAAGTCAGTAAGCAGGTCCTCCATGACCTCTGTATCAGTTCCTATCATCAGGTCCCTACTTTGAGAGTTCCCACTTTGACTTCCCTGCATGGTGGAGTACATGTTGTAAAATGAAATAACCCTTTTCCTCCCCAAGGTGATTTTTAGTCATGGTATTTTATCACAGCAATAGACAGTTTCAATTCATAAATTCATCATTCATTCATTAAACAATTTAACAATTAGGTATTACATGCCTATTAGTTCCAAGCGTTAGTCTGGACTTAAAAATGAACAATAAAAAGTAAGTAGAACTCTCTCTCTCTCTCTCTCTCTCTCTCTCTCTCTCTCTCTCTCTCTGACACACACACACACACACACACACACATACTATACTATACTATACTATACTATACTATACTATACTATACTAAAAAAAAAAAAGTAGCTAGATGCTGACATCCTAGGATGAAAATGAAGCCCCTTTGCTGAATGAGAGATGTGAATCTTGAACTTTCACTGCTTGTTCTTTTTCCTTTTTTTTTTTTTTAAAAGACAACCTTTTGGTAGCCTACCTAGGCTGACCTCCAACTTACAATCCCTTTGTCTCAACCTCTTGATTTGACTAGATTCATTGCTACTTTTTCAAATTATTTTATAGGTCTATAAGAAGCAATAGTTTTAGAGAAACATTAATGGCAAATGCACCAAAACCTTCTCATTAGTAAGTTGGACTACACTGTGAATGTGTGTTTTATATACAATTGTATATATTTTGTTTCTATACATTTTTTTAATTGATAGAAAAGAAACTCTTTTCTTGTCCTGGATTATACATTCAAATTACCTTTCCGAATTTCCTTTGTTAATATGTTTTGTTGGTAGGGCAGGGCCTTATTTAAGATAATTTGCTAATTTGGTAAAGTCATGGCACTATTAAAAGCTTTAAAATACTTCAGAAACTCTGTAAAGGGCAGGACAGAAGGAGGGCCTGGTAGAACTTCGCATCACAAGCAGTTTCCAGAACTCGCTCACTGCCTGGATGCCTTCAGGCTTAGCATGACAGAGTTCCTGTCAGGGTCTTCTCAAGGTCCGCAGCTCTGTCCCTGAGGTTTGAAGGCAGATTCAGCGCTGAGGAAGGTACTATTGGACTTAGAAAAAACCTGTAGCACAAAGCTCAGGGACTTCCAGGAATTATTAGCTCCTTTCAGGTAGGCTGTAAGTGAGGAAGGTGTTGAGGATTCTCCTTGAGAGTGCCATAATTTGGTTATCCATCCAAAGCAAAACATCCCTGAATATGCTTTCCCTGGAGAGCTGACTGGATTTTAAGATCCTTTTATAAACAGGATGTGGTAGCCTTTCATCCAGCACTGGGGAGATAGAGGCAGAGAATCTCTGAGTTTGAGGACATCTCAGTCTATATAGTGAGTTCCAGGAAAGCCAGGGCTACACAGTGAGACCCAGTCTACAACTCTACAAACAAACAAACAAACAAACAACAACAACAACAAAATCCCCCAAAAAAGATGGAAAAGAAGACTTAATTTTTTTAAATTACATTTTTGTTTTGTGCAATATGTTGGGGGTGGGGGGAAGACATGGTACCCAGGTGGAAGTCAGAGAACAATGTGGGAGTCGGTTTCCTTTCCCATCATGTGGGTCCCAGGGATTGAACCTGGGTTGTGATGCTTGGCAGTAGTACTTTTCCTTATCGAGCCATCTCATTGGCCCCAATTAAAGTATTTTCACCACTTCTATGAGGCCTACTCCACTATATAGTATTTATCTCACAAGATTCATCATGAATCCCAAATGGTTCAATAAAGTCCATGGCCATAAACAGTCAACCAAACAGGCTTCCGATCCCACTGCTGGCTAACACTATAGCTATTTGTACAGACCCCAGGAAAAGCTTGGCTACTGATACGTTTGCTTTCATTTGATTTGTTTCAAAAACTCCAAGTCTCAGATTGTAGTCTGGATAGGGTGGGTAGACACTAAAGTAAAAAGCAGTAGCCTGTAGAGTTGAGAAAATACATCTGGATGTCTCAGAGAAATGTGTAGGTGATCAGCAGAGTACTGAGTAGGATGCCGGCAGGCATGACATGACTTACCTCTTCTATACCCAGTCTTTTAAAGAAAATTAATGCTGATCATGTAGCTCAATGACAGAATATTTATTTAGTATGCACAAGGCCCTGGATTTAATGCCTACTATCAGAAAACAAATACCCAGATACATAAACAAGCAGAAAACATTCTAGATCCAGGACAGCCAGGGCTTAGTAGAGACACCTTGTTTCAAAAACAAAAGGGGGGGGGGGAGAATCATACTTTACCTATAAAGTATCACTCAAAGAAATCTTAAGAAGGACTAGTGAAACGGCTCAGCAAGTGAAGGCACATGCTACCAAGCTTCACAACCTCAGTTCAACCCCTGGGAGACCCCAGAATGAAAGGAGAGAACCAATTCCCAACGGTTATCTCTGACCTCTACATGCACAATGCACATTCCCTTCCCCCAGATAAGTAAGGAAATTTAGAAGCAAACAGTTGGAAACTTAATAACTTAATGTGTAGTGGGTCAAAAATAATGAAATGCTTCCTAGAACATTCTACATAGAGTAAGGCTAGAAAGAGAATCATACAGTCGTCAACTTTTATCCATAGAAAATTTGAATTTTGTAGAAAATTTCAATTTCATTATAAGTGGTTTTGTCCACAGCCAGCTACTGGCTGATTTTACTGCTTGACCTGGAGGGTGTTCCAGCCCCTTCCCTGAAGTTTATCACTTTTGCAAGGAGTGAGGGGACAGTAGGTAGTAAGCACATCACTCTAATTTTGTGAGAATTTTGTTTTACCCCTTTAAGCAGATAGGATCTCTTGGCCTCACTATGCTACTCAGGCTGGCCTTCAACTTTGAGGCTCACATCTTCCTGCCTTAGCCAAGTAGTTGGACTATGGGCATGCACCACTGCATATAGAATCCATGACTGTCAGCTGTTTCTCTCACCCTGAAAACAGCTCTTCCTCTATCGTTATGCCATTCTCCACTGTCCCTGCCTCCACTAGAAAAGAAAACTAGCATTAAATTTAAGATCATTTGTTCTAACGCCCTTCTATTTTTCATTGAGAGCTGAATTACGGGCTGTACAAATGTTTTGCATTGTGAAAAAGGGTTAAGGCCAATTCTACTTCTGCCTTCTATCAAAAGAGGAATTCTACTTCAGATCTTTTTACTTTGTTGTATATGACTCCTACAAACAATGGCCCTTCATTCCATGTAGAAAATGCCAGATTCAAAGAGAAGTGAATACCTTCTGAAACAAAAGTTCTTCATTGTAAATTCCTACTGCTAAGTAGCTAAGGAAAACGCCTTTAAAAATGTACACTCGGCTGCAGGATAGAGCCTCTCAGAGGGCTGCTATGCTAGGTTCCTGACAGCAAGCACAACATAGCATCATTAATAACTGAGACAGATGCAGATACTACAAACAAACATTGGAAGGCAGTCAGGAACCCCTAAGGAAGAGTTATGGAAAGGATTGAAGACCCTCAAGGAGATGGCAACCCCACAGGAAAACCAACTGTGTCAATTAACCTGGACTTCTGGGAGCAAATGGGCCCTCATAAAATTGCAAAGCTTCTGTAAGGCAAAGGACACTGTCAATAGGACAAAATGGCAACCAACTGATTGGGTAAAGATCTTTACCAATCCTACATCCAATAGAGGACTGATATCCAATATATACAAAAAACTCAAGAAGACTCCAGAGAATTAAATAACCCTATTAAAAATGGGGTACAGAGCTAAACAAAAAATTCCCAGCTAAGGAATATCAAATGGCCGAGAAGCACCTAAAGAAATGCTCAACATCCTTAGTTATCAAGGAAATGCAAATCAAAACAACCCTGAGATTCTATCTCACACCAGTCAGAATGGCTAAAATCAAAAACTCCAGCAAGGACCATTAGTAACAATAAAGAAAAAATTATACTCATTATTAAGTGCTCAGAGAATTATGGTTTGAACTATGTTCTAGTGGCTTATGGAAGGTAGAACTGGTCAGTGATGAAACTGGATATTTAGCTAATTTCTCTGAGGAGTGGAGGACGCCCCGAGTGACTATGTAAAGAGAAGATGAAGTCTGAGTTAATGAGTGTTGTTGACATGCGCACAGCCATGTCAAGGGTCTCAGCGACTACAACCAAGACAAAGGATGGCAAGGGCCTCCTCTGGTGACAGTGCATGCAGAGTCTGTCAACAGCAGTGTGCTCCTCGAGGATGACTGCATCATGAGCTGCGACACTACAGAGACCTTCCACTGACATTAGTTAAACCTGCCTACTTGTTCAGCTGTTTACAATAAACCTGCTCCTCGATTCAGATATATGAAATAAACACTCTGAGCTTCCAGATGGCTGCTGCAGTTGCCACCATCCATCAGAGAGAGCAGGGACCACTTGATCCCCCCCTAGTTTTTCTCTGTGTGTATCTGTCCTTCCTTTATTCCTTCATCACCTCAGTTAGGCCAATCCCTGAAGCTGTGAAGAGTGTAGCCGATTTCTAAGTAAAATATTGAAGATGTAGTTTGGGTCCTCTTGAGTGATTATAGTAAAATGCAAAAGAGAAATATAACTTAAAGATTAACTCCTTTGAAGAAAAGATATTTTAAATTATATATGTATGTGTATATCAATATGCTGGTGTGTGAAGTGTGTAGGTGCTCCTGGTCCAGGAGGGCACTGGACTGGATCTGGAGTTGGGGGTGGTTGTGTGCTGCCTTACATAGGTGCTGGAATCTAACTTGGATGCTCTGGAAGAGCAGAATAAACTCTTAACCACTGAGCCATCCCATTATTTCTAGCCATTAAAGAGAAGTTCTTATCCTGTGTATGTGTGTGTGTGTGTGTGTGTGTTTGTGTGTGTGTGTGCGCACGCGCACGCGCACGTATGTATACATACATACATACACACGTATACATATATAAAATAAATAAACATGTTTAGAAGACACTACCAGGGGTGTGGCAGTCACACTAATTTGAAGGTTAATGTTTGTGGACTTAACAGAAGCCAAGATAGAGAAGAGGTTTATTTGTAAGCAGAAATACATCTGGGACCAACTGGCTATTCAATACTAAGTGGTAAGCCCCAAAATATACACATATAAGCAATACTACATGACTATAGCAGGTTGTATTTATGTATATAAATATGTAAGAATAATAAAGAAAAAGAGGCAATGAATTTGAGAGGCAGGAAGGGGAGGGAGGGAGAAAGGGGAAGGGAGATACAGAGGTGGGAATGATGTAAATACATTATATGAAATTAAAAATAAATTTAAAGTACTGTGGAAGGCAGATGTAGGCAGATCTTTGTGAGTTCAAGGCCAGCTTGGTCTACTAAGGGAGTTTCAGGTTAGCCAGGGCTATACAGTAAGCCCTTGTGTCAAAAACAAGAACAACAAAAACAAAAAACAAAACAAAAAAAGAAAAGAAGGATCTAGCCAGGCCTGGTGGTGCACACCTGTAGTCCCAGAACCCAAGAAGCCGGAAGCCTAGGGCAGTGGGTAAGACTTGTGTAGGAAAAGGAACAACAATTAAAAAAAAAACAAACCCAAAACAAAATAGATTTAATGGAATTTTTTTTGCTGTCGTGGCTACTTCTGGGCCTTATCACTCCTAAGCCTCCTGGTTGTCCTTTAGAAATGTATCTGCCTATAGAGTCTGCCTGCTGCCACTGTATTTTCCAACTCTATAGGTTATCTTGGTTTAGACAGTCACTGATGGAGATTGATTTGGATTAAAAATGAATCATACTTTTTCTCACACCTAATTTTGATACTACTTAGATGTTCTTTGATATCTACGAACTAAATTTATAGCACTCTTGTAGGTAGAGGCAGGCAGACCTCTGTGAGTTTAAGACTATAAAGATTGAGTTTCAGGTCTATATACCGAGACCTTGTCTCACAAAAAAAGAAAAAGAAATGAAAAGAATAAAAAAAAATTCCTTTAATCCCAGCATCTGAGAGGCAGAGGTGAATCTATGTAAGTTCCAGAACAATCAGGGACACATAGAAGACCTTGTTAAAAATAAAAGTGAGTGAGTTCCATGCTGGGAATGCAGGTATGTGCCACCATGCGCAGTTTATGGGACGTGATCAAATTCAAAGCTTTACCAACTGAGCTTGGTTCCTGCCTGACCACAATGTTTTACGGACAACTAGCTTTGTATAATCACATGGAGATTACATTTAACTCATGCCTTTGTTAACACATGCATTTGGTTGAAATAAATTATTAATGCATCAAAAATAATTTGGGGTTGGAGAGGTGAAGCAGTGGTTAAGAGCACTTTTTCTTGCAAGGACCAGGGTTCGGCTCCCAGCACCCACCTGGTGGTTTATAACCATATGTAATTCTAGTTTCAATTGATCCAATGCCCTCGTCTGGCTCCATGGGATACCAACCACACACTTGGTACACCTACACGCATGCAGGAAAAATATTAAACACATAAAATAAATCTTTTTTTGTTGTTATTTTTGAGACAGGGCTTCTCTGTGTAGCCTTGGCTGTCTTGGAACTCACTCTGTAGACCAAGCTGCCCTAAACTCAGAGAAGCCTGCCTCTCCCTCCCAAGTGCTGGGATTAAAGGAGTGTGCCCCACCAACTGGCCTAATAAATCTCAAAAAATTAAAAATAAAACAAATAGTTTGGGACTGCCTAGCTAGGATATTCACTGCCTAGTTTTCTTCTCCTGGCCACATCTGAGCCCATGGACTGATGAACCGAGGCAACGTCAGGTGAAACCTCATGCTGGTTCATTTTATGGCATTGATGGTGAATGCCAGAATCATCCTCAGTACTAAAGACACACGGCGTAACCTTTACAAAGCATAATTAATTGTAAGGAAGAAAGTCTCTTTGTTTCTTTGTTTTGAGTCAGATGAAGCCTGGCAAGGACTGCAGATAAGAAATAAGACGTAAATTATGGTAATTTTAAGTGAGGACTACTAGGTTTTCCTTTAATTTCCTATTTGTGCAAGTGATCTTTTTCGTGTAAACCAAAGTTTGTAATCATATTAATGAATTATTTCTAGTAATTTTAAGGCAGTTTTTTGTGGTTTTTCATGACGTGACACTTCAGTCAGTGATGTAAATAAAATGTGAAAGTTTTACTGTCTCATGATTATGTAATTCTTTTGGAAGAAAATGTATCCCAGCAAATACCAAGACAATATGTAAAACTTGAGATTAACTCAGAGATACTCAGATTGAATCTGTAAGGAAATGTAAGGATACTTTGGATTCTTTTTTTTAATTCTAGTGATAGTAATGTTTATAATGCTTCTAGTAAAATGTCTATTGAATTTCTATCTCTTAGCCTTATATAAAATAAAATTTTACTGCCAGATCTTCGCTAAGAAAGTGAGAAATAAAGCTTTAAGCCAAAATGCATATGATAATTACAACAAGAAAAAATTGCCAATAACCTCAGTTACTAAAGAAAACATTTTAAGTTACAGTATGTAAGCAGTAATGAATACCTATTAACTTTTCTTTCCTTTTCTTTGTTTTAGCATACACTAATTAATTGTACAAGACAATTGGTTTCATTTTTATAGCTCATACATGTAAATAACATTCCTTGATCATATTCCTTCCTCTAGTCCCTGTTCCACCCTCCTCTTCTATTTGTTCCCTGCCTCACTCTTAGGGATGGTTGTGAGCTGCCCCATGTGGGTGCTAGAAGCTGAACTTGGGTCCTCTGGAGAGCAACAAGCACTCCTTCCTGCTGAGCTGGCTCTCCATCCCTGCTTGCTTTGAGACAGGGTCTGTTTCAGCCTCCCAAGTGCAGAGATTTACAGGCCGGGGACACTGCACCAGGCAGCGGTTCCTTTTCTTAGTATCAATGGAGCATCTTGTAAAACAGAAACAAACTAATCCCGCAAGACTAAAACACATTTAGAAAAAAATATAACTGCATAGATGCCATAAGACAATGAACGAACATACCTTCTGGGCTGTGACCGGCATTCCTCCTCCCCACTGTCGGCCTCCTGTATAAACAGAAATTGAAAAAAATTAAATGGTCTCCTAACCAGTGGAATTTTACTAATAAGTCTTTTAGTCAGAGATGGGTCATCCATATTGATTTGTGTTTAAACTAAATTTTCTTCATAAAAGATTATTTGTACTAAATGAGGCTGATAACACTAAAATTTATTTCTGGAAGAAAGATCTGCAATAGTTTACAAACAAATTTCACTGAAAACAAAGTGCTATTCATTAAAACAATTACCTCTGAAAACCAACCAAATATGTTCTGTATTGTTATGTTACTTTAAAATGAGTTCTCATTACCACCGACAAACACCACCACAGTGACCTATGATTCTGATCCACAAAGAACAACCTAAGTAAATAACAGCCCTTCCAAGTGCTCATGGGAATCACCAGTGCCATCACTATAATGGCTGCCCACGTCCTGAGCATGTACAGTGTGCCAGGCACTATGTATGATGCATTAAGCACATTTCCTTTTTGTTGTTGTTTTACTTTGTTTTGTTTTCTTGAGACATGGTTTCTCTATGTAGCCCTGCTGTCCTGGAACTTGCTCTGTAGACCAGGCTGGCCTCCAACTCACAGAAATCTGCCTGCCTCTGCAACCCAAGTGCTGGGATTAGAGGTGCACTCCTCCGTGCCTGGCCTTACTAATTCTTAAAGGGAATGGAGAAGACCAAAGAACCAAGTCCTTTTAAGTCCAAGGCTGGTGAAATCAGAGAGAGTGAGGTAGCTTGCATAGGGCCTGCTAGGGTCTGCACCAGATGAGGTCCTAGAGCTGAAAGGAGATTCGGGCACATCCCTAACACAGAAACTATCTCCAATTGATAGCTACTTGGAAATAAAAATTAATCTTCTCCAAGGGAGTCTTACTGAGAAACCAATTACTCTCACTTGTACGCCTTAGTCTAGCAGTAGATGGCCAACACAAAAACAAACTCGACCACATCTTTGGAGGATCTATGGCTTATGATATTAAGTCAGGGATTTTTTTGCATGTCCTTTGCATATATATTATGGCTTCTTGTTTTGGGTCCGTATGGGATTCCTGTGTGTGTAAATGTGTATATCTCTGTATCTATATGTGTTTCTCATGTTTTTTCTTTGGTTCTTTTTCTTGTTTGGTTGTTTTGTCATGTCCCAATTTGTTTGTTTTGATCTATTTTATTTTGTTATTATTTATTAGATGCCTGCTTAATTTCTAACAAGAGACAGAAAGGGTGTGGATACAAATTGGAAGGGAAGTGGGGAAAAACTGGGAGAAATAGGGAGGGGAAACCATTCTGTTTTCACTTTTCCCTAATTTGGGAAACACAGAAGCAGTAAGAGAAAAATAATCTTAAATAATGTGTGTACTGTTTGCCAGTGAGCCACCTACATTTTGTCGTTTATGCTGCCATCCATCTTACTCACCTCTTCATCATCCACTGCCATTCCTGGGCATCTATGGTCACCT
This sequence comes from Rattus norvegicus, assembly GCF_021556685.1. Taxonomy (NCBI): domain Eukaryota; kingdom Metazoa; phylum Chordata; class Mammalia; order Rodentia; family Muridae; genus Rattus; species Rattus norvegicus. The sequence goes on along the minus strand of NC_141543.1, from coordinate 68,112,716 downwards.
CTTACCTTTTATTCCTATGCTATTTTTAATACTGACCTAATTTAATCATTGCTATTATTTCTGATAAAAAAGAACACTGCAGAGATTCTGCTCCTAGAAGGAGCATATAGGGTGTCTTAGTGCATGGCAACCTTGGCTGTAAAATAGGTTTTAGGGTCAGAAGATATTTAAAATTTTATAAACAGCGTGTGGTGGTTTGAATATGCTTAGCCCATGGGATGCGACACTGTGAGGAGGTGTGGCCTTGTTAGAGTAGGTGTGGCCTTATTGGAGGAAGTGTGTCACTGTGGTGGGTGGGCTTTCAAACACTCCTTCTAGCTGCCTGGGATACAGTCTTCCTGGTTGTCTTCAGATCAAGATGTAGAACTTGGAGCTTCTTCTTCACTACCATGTTTCTCTGAAGATGCCATGTTTCCTGTTATGATAATGGACTGAACCTCTGAAACTATTAGCCAGCTCCAATTAATTGTTTGCTTTTCTAAGAGTTGCCTTGGTCATGGTGTCTCTTCACAGCAATGGAAACCCTAGCTAAGACAGAAAGGTCTTAAAATAAGAACAAACTATCTTTTGAATTAATACACAGAAGCTGGAAAGCTTACGAAAGTGTAAAGGAAGGGTCCTGTGGTGGCCCACTCCCTTTATCCCAGCATTCAGGAGGTAGAGGTAGGTGGATCCTTAGACCTCCCTAGCCAGTCTAGAAAACCAGTAAGTGGGCTGGAGAGATGGCTCAGCAGTTAAGAACACTGACTGTTCTTCCAGAGGTCCTGAGTTCAAATCCCAGCAACCACATGGTAGCTCACAACCATCTGGGATCTGATGTCCTCTTCTGTTTTGTCTGACAGCTAAGTGTACTCATTAAAAAAAAAACAAGAAGAAGAAGAAGAAGAAGAAGAAGAAGAAGAAGAAGAAGAAGAAGAAGAAGAAGAAGAGGAGGAGGAGGAAGAGGAGGAGGAGGAAGAGGAGGAAGAGGAGGAGGAGGAAGAAGAAGAAGAAGGAGGAGAAGAAGAAGAAGAAGAAGAAGAAGAAGAAGAAGAAGAAGAAGAAGAAGAAGAAGAAGAAGAAGAAGAAGAAGAAGAAAGAAATGTTTAGAAAAAAAGAAAAAAAAAAAGAAAAAAGAAAACCAGTAAGCTCCAGGTTCAGTGAGGGACCCAGTCTCAAAAGTAGGTGGAGAAATGACAGTTGAGAATTCCTAGGTCAAGTCTAGCCACCACACACATGTGCATGCACACATACACAAATGTATACACATACACACACAGAAAGAGAGAGAGAGAGAGAGAGAGAGAGAGAGAGAGAGAGAGAGAGAGAGAGAAATGAACAAACTATGCCCAAAGAGTTTAATAAATAGAAATGATTTCTTGGGATATAATTTAAGTTCATTATTATTACTGATAAATATCTCCCAAATTCTGATGTATTCCTCTCACACTTTTATCATATGAAATAGTATATAATGAGGGATATATTAACATATTTAAGTAATGAGGAAAAGTTGTAAAGGGAACATTTCCACTTAAGAGCTAGAATAGTAATCAGTACCTTGTATTCTTACTTATTTCCCATTTCTGCCTTACTTCACGTCATAACTATCAATGTGAAGCTTATAATTTTCTTATTTTCTACTCAATTGTATTGTAAGAATACCTCAAATACATAGAAAAGTTGATATGCCTTAAAGTAAATCTGTATATTCACTCTTTAGATTTTACCATAAACATTTTTCTCAGTTGTTCATTATTTATTCATTCTGCCCATCCATCAACCCATTCTTTTTCTTTTCACTTTTATTGAGATTCAGTCTTTCTATAGTCCTGCTGGCCTTGAAGTCACAGAGGCTGTCCTCGAACTTGCAGAGATATGCTTGCCTCTGCCTCCCCAGTGTTGGGGTTAAATAAAGGTATGCACCACTACCTCCTGTCCTTATATTCTTAATGTATCCTTATGTTGACCATTTAATGGCATCAAATTGTATTACGATGTATATATTTTTCCCAATATGTATTTGTTTGCTTTTTAAGAATGTGGGGTTCAGACTTAGGGTCTTGTACATGCTGGGCATCTGCTCTTTAAAAACATAATTTTCACAAATTACTCATTACATATAGGTTCACCTCATGTATTTTTTTACTGAGGAATTAATAGATTTCACTTAATGTAATCATTCAAAGTTTATTCTTTTTAGATTAGATTGTTTACAGCTTTTTGACAACATAGCATTGCTATTCGCACTTCCACCCTTGTCTAGTCTACATGCAGAAGAATCAGCAGTATATATGCCAACAAGTGAAGCTATATGGTTATAAGAATTCAACTTTATGGGGCTGGAGAGATGGCTCAGTGGTTAAGAGCACTGACTGTTCTTCTAGAGGTCCTGAGCTCAATTCCCAGCAACCACATGGTGGCTCACAACCATCTGTAATGGGATCTGATGCCCTCTTCTGGTGTGTCTGAAGACAGGTACAGTGTACTCATATAAATAAATCTTAAAAAAGAAAAAAAGAATTCAACTTTATAAAAGAGCATCATGTTATTTTTTCAAAGTGGTCATGCTGACTTATATTCCTACCAGGAAGGAGTAGGATTTCAATAAGTTGCACCAAGTCCAAGATAATAGTAGAATCATAATTGTTTGCTGATTTTCAATTTTTTGCCAGCCTGTTAGGTCTTATTCTGGCCTCAATTTGCTTTCCTTTGCTTTTAATTAAAAGGCTACACTTTTATATGTGTTTATGAGCTATTACTGTTCCCTTATGTTTGCCCTCATCTAAAATGAATACCCTCAAAGAGAAATAACTCAAATTATTTTTATCTCTTTGGAGGAGTTTTCTATTCATTAGAATTGCAATAAGAACATGTAAAAAATATGCCAAGCAAAAATATCCTTGATGCTTCCTTACAAAACACAAATAGCTCAAATCATCTGTCTACAGAGGCTAACTACCATTTGTTGGGCACTGGTATGGACAGGTATTTTATGTCGTTTCATTTACTATACACGGCAACCTTACAAGACTTGTACAGGGTTAATCAGCAGTAAAGTCAGCATGTGAATTCAGTTTTATCTTTCCACTATCGCTAGCTGTCTTTAATCTAAGAATCTGACTTTATATCCCAAGATGGGTGGGGAAGTGCTGGAAAAGTTATACTTTTCCATGTTTACAATACTAATAATACCCTTTTCATTTTTACTTTACGACTTCTACATTTTAAGGTAGCAATGAAAAAGTGGAAAATACTTCTGGCCTACAAAGAGCAGGACAAAGAAGTATTCCAAATGTGGGTTCTGCAAGCACAGTGACTTCCCCCGTAATGTTTCAGAAACTAGACAAGTAAATCATTTGCTTCCCCTTCAGTGTACGTGGAAAAAAATATAAAGCAATCATAAAACAACTCTGTATGTGAAGACATTGAAGGTCTTAGGGTAAAGTACATTTAAAAGAAATAGGAAAAAGTATGCAATTACATTTATTTCTACACAATTCATTGCCTGCAATGCAAAGACACAACAATGCTTATTCAATAAGATCACCATCAGTAGTGCAGCTTCTAATAGTAGCTGATACCATTCTACCCTGGCAAGCCTAAGCAGCAGATTTAACCACCTACTCTGCCACATAACATTACAACTTGTTACTGAAAAAAAGCGACAAATACCCTATTTGTTCTGAACATTAAAAATTACCAGAGGCTAGAGGTATGGATAAATAGTTAAGACCAGGCATAGGACTAAGGCTTGGTTCCCAGCAACCACATAATGGCTCACAACCATTAGTAAACTTCAGCTCCAGAGGACTTGGCACTCTCTTCTGACCTCTAAAGGCATTAAGCACACATGGGATGTACATATATACATATGTGCAGTCAAAGCACTCATATACATAAAATAAGAAGTAAATAAATTTAATTTTTTTAAATAACAGGAGAAAATGTAGGATAACTCTTAGTAGTTTTGTAGTGGGCAAAATAATTTGTTACAGAAGAAAGAGAGGTAATTAATTAAATGATCATTTTACACACACACACACACACACACTCTCTCTCTCTCTTACTCATGACATCTTATTTTCAGATCCCTATTGTTAAACAGATTTTATTTAAAATGTGTGATTATTTCTTGATAGAAAAGAATGTATCAGGAAACAATATGCTAGGCGATCCTAGATGTGCATTTAACTTTAAGATATTCAGGAACCATAAATTGTTGATTGAAGGACTGATGTATTCCTACCAACCTGTCTAATACTTGCACATAAAAATAGGTCATTGTAATGACTAATTTCCATTGCTTACTTGGCTGGATTTAGAATAATCCAGGTGACAGCATTTATAATTAATGAGGAAGGGCTCAACCTAAATGGGATAGCACTTGCCCACGGGGTGGGATCTAAGGCTGAGGAAGAGGAAAGAGGAGAAACCCTGCTAAGCATGAGCATTTGCCCCTCTTTACATCCTGACTACAGATAACATGAGCAGCTGTTGTAAGCTCCTGCTACTGAAGAGCCACTACACCCTCCCCACCATGATGGACAGTATCCCCTTTAAAAATGTGAGCTGCTCTCTGTCACGTATTTGATTCACAGCAATGAAAAAGGTAGCTAATACAGTCTGGAAAAAGTGTAAGCACCCAAGCCTCATTTGCAGAGATGAAGGCTGTGAAAAACAATGGGTGGTTCAGAGTGTAAGCAATAGTTTCCCCCAGTTCCTTCTACATTAAAAATGTATATGCTCTAATATTGTGTATTCATTTATCATTCTCCTGACTTGTTCCTGCTCTTATATCACCATGGATGGTCCCCCTGTTGTAGACTCTTCACCAGTGTTGTGGTATTCCATATTGTCTCTGTCCTTCACCTACCTAAGGTATTCTCTGATTGGCTTTAATAAAAATCTAATGGTCAAAAAAAAAATCTAATGGTCAACTAGCTGGGTAGGAAGTGGAAGGTGGGACTTCCTGGGAGGGAGAAAGGAGCTCTGGGAGAAGGAGGAGGAAAGCCTTTACACTGGGACATGGGAGGAGATGGACGTGGTCACAGGCCTAGGAAGTATAGCCTGTCATGTGGCTGGTTGGAGTTAGGTGGTCAGTTTAACTTAGATGTGCTTGTTAAGAGTGTACCCAGCTAAGGCCTAAGGCTTTGAAATATTAGAAAATCTCTGTGTGGTTATTTGGGAAAAAGCTGGTTAAGAAAAAAATTGCCACTGTATTAGTATTAATCCAGCATTAATCAATATATACAGAACATAATAATCGTTTAATTTACACACCAGTCTTCAAAGCTGATTTCAAATGTCAGACATGAATGCTATTTCTTCTGTCACCCGGCAATATCTATTTCCTTCCAATTCTATCAATTAATTGTGTATTTTTATTGTGGTACCACCCAGTTCTGTTTCTAGATTATGAGTGGATTCTTCATTTAACTGGGTTATAGCTGGGTTCTCACCATTAAACTGTAAGGCTTATTTTTTAAGGTCACGAACCATGCCTAATCATACCTGATTAGCACAGTGCCCTAGGTACAAGATGGTACTAGAGTAAGGGGCAAAATCCAGTGCCTGGAGTGATTAACTAGTTAGATTTGTTATAGATGGACACTTGAAACCAACTGTTTATGCATTTCCAGCAAGAGAGGACTATGTGTTAGTCACATTTTAGCTTTAACAAGTTCAAAGAATTTCATTGTGTTGCTTGTTTTTTCAGGAGGTGACCTGAGTCCTAAAGGTTTCCTTTAAATTAAGCAAACACTTTACTTGTCCTTATTTCTATATGCATACATTTAATATCAACTCACTAAAGTCCTGTGTTCTAGCTAGTAAACAAAATTGGTCCTTATCCTTGGATATTTCACATTGTAACTCAGGAAGAAAGTTCCATTAAAAATGTAAATTGCCTCACTTGGACCAAAGCAAAGTTATATACAGTATAGCATAGAGGCATGAGAGGAAGAAATAACTGTAAGATTGGGAAATGCTTTACCTAAGTTAACTTTTTAGTTGGACTTGAACTAGTGGGTTTTTGTCAAGTGGTAAAAGCAGACTTATTTCAGGCAGAGGCACAAAGAACAGAAAATGTTAGAGGCTATTTGATGACACTCACTGTGAACCTCAAGACTCTGTTATTTACTGAAAAAAAATTCTAGTTGTGGTATGGCTTAGCCTTGGCACATACCTTTGAAAGTGATACTAATTGAGTGGCAAAGAAAGTGATGACTCAGAGAAAGAGGTGAGAGGAAAAAGAAGCCATTTAAGAGAGCAGTGCAGAGAAAGAGGAAGGAGAAAGGAGGCAGTTTTACCAGGACAATTATAAAGACAGGTTGCAGAAAGGGGACACACTAGACACAAGTGAAGACAGAACAAACCAGAGAATAAGGAGGAACCAAAGATTAGAATATATTGCCAAAGTTTGTATGTCACAAAACAAAGCAATTCAGAAGAAGCTGAGAGAAGCCAGATTGAATCAGTTAGTGTGAAGTGGAGTTTTGAGCCACAAACAGCTGAGTTGATAGCCAGCCAGAGTTCAGAAAGACCTAGAAAGGGTGAGCTTGTTTAGCAGTAAGTCTCAGAGGCTGACAACATTCTAGGCCTAGAATAACATTGTATAGAGGCTGGAAGCTTCCAGGACTACGTCTAAGTTAGCAGACAGGCAGTAAAAATCAGAGATGGCAATTACTACAGGAGAATGAAAGTTTCGTTTACAAGAAAAACTGAAAACAATTAGTACATTTGAACAGCACTGAGTAGCTGTGGACTGCTGGGACAAAGCTATCAAGTGGTCTTGCTGTCACGGTTCTATAATGCTAGGTATCCTAACATGACAGCTCTATAGCCGAGAAAGTGGATTATCCATTAACTAGATATTATAGTATTATTTATCAGTTGTCTCTGCCCTTGGCAATAAATTAATCCTGTTGGGGAGGGTTAGGGGTGTCAGGAAATAAACAAGAGTAGCCTTTTAAGAGGAAGTGTGCACTTTGGAACTAATGATAGTGTTGTGCTTCTGGTCTGTGAAAGGAAGATGTAAAGGTACTCTGACAGCTGTGCTGGTTGTCACCATGACTGGATTTAAAGGTTTCTAGAACTGGTGAACAGCATCTGTGTGTATGTGGAGATGTTTTCTGGGAGGGCTTACATGTGGAAGCAAGTGGGAAGTGGGGAGATCCACTCTGAGTGTGGACAATACCTCCCAAATGGCATCCCAGTTGAATAAGGAAGAAGCCAGGGGAAAGCAGCAAATGCTCATTTCTATTTGAGTGCTGCATCTATATTTGCTGCCATCTACTGACAACAAACTCCATCGCCTTCAGTCATTCCTTATAGACCAGGGAGCTTTCGGGCTTTCTGCATTGCATTGGAACTGCTAACATGTCCCATTTACTGTTTTACTGTTTTGAGAACTTGGTCCTGTGTTGCTCCTGAGAATATGTGTCTGTGAACATGCGTGTGTGTGTGTGTGTGTGTGTGTGTGTGTGTGTGTGTGTGTGTGTGTGAATTGTTGGCTCTGTATCTCTAGGAAACTGCTTAATACAGGTACTATTCCTAGTATTTAGCTTACTTGTTAAGAGAAAGCTTAGCCTATTTCCTAGGAGCAAAGAAAACGGGGATGAAGCCAGTTGTATAGGTTATTAATTGGTTTGTAACAAATGAATTCCAGGAGTACTTAGCTGGGTGTTCGCTCAGTACTGTTCACTCAGTGTTGCTACATAGAAGATGGGCTACAAATGAAGATCTAAGCAGCTTCACTCTCACCACTGTTGCTTTAACCTGGATGTAAACTGAATTGGCGTATCTAATGTGAGCTCTCATATGGCTTGGGCTCCCTCAAAGGAGAATAGTTTCAGGGTTGGCTTCTAGCATAGCAGCCCAGGGCTCTAAAAGGATGCTAGGCTTGAGCTGGCAATAGTGTAATGACACCATGTTACACTTTCTTGATGCAGTAAAGGACAACCCAGATTCCAGGAGAGGAACTGGATTCCTTTTCTGGGGAAGCAGCAGCAAAGAATCTGCAGTCATCTTTAAGCATCTCTTCCAATTCGGGTGATAGCTGAACATATGGGCAAAAGGAACAGGACAGAACACCAAGAAAGAATGTATGATGCTGGCTGGAATCAGGAGCCAAGCCAGAAATGGAACCTAATCATACTTTATAAAAATATATCATGTAGTAAAGTTAAACTAAGTTAGATAAAGTCTGCAACAATTGCAAATGAAGTCAGTCATACCTTGCTCCTATTATGACAGGGTTAAAAGAAAACCCAAAAAAAGCTTTCTTGCTATTATTTGAAGCAACAGGAAATTTCTATGATACCCACTATTTCTCAAGCATTTTGGTTTTTTTAGATTATGTGTGAGATGCAAGTGCAGGTACCCATGGAGGCTAGAAGAACGTGTTAATACCTGGTGTTAACAAATCAGAGCTGCCAGGTGTGGGAGTTGAGAACCAAACTCAGGTCTTCTGTAAAAGCAGTACCCAGCCTAAGTATTTGCCTTAAACTACTACGAAATACAAACTGGTACACTGATGCATGCCTATAATCCTGGGAGGAGAGACAAGAGGATACTAATTTGTAGGCTAGCCTGTGCTACAATAGAGTTCCAGCTCAGCCCAAGCTACCTAGAGAGAACCTGTCTAAAAGTGGGTAAGTGGAGGGAGGCTGGAGATATACCAGTAATAGAATCCTTGTCTAATAGGCCCAACGCTGGAACTGCAAAACCAAAACAACTAAGTCAGCTGCTTCCTCAGAGACAAAAAGCTTGATTCAAATGTCATTAAAACAACTGCAATTCTGAAAAATAAAATGTCCTCAATAAATGGCTTTTGAAGAGGCATAATCCAGTCAGTGCTCAGAGAAAATCCTGAGCTGCTGTGGGGAGCTTTCACTGGGTGTCTTCTCTCTATAATCCTTATTCTGCTTAAAGATTGCTTAATATATATAATATATACCACATCCATTTATGGTACTTACTGTGCACTTGTAACACTGACTTTTCTACTATTCAGTTTCTTGGATTTTTTTTAATTAAAAATGTATTTTTATGGGGGGAGCATGTGTATCACAGCTTGAGTGTGGGTATGGGGGTCAGAGGACAACTTTGTGAAGTCAGTTATTTCCTTCCACCATTATGAGTATTGCTAAAATTCCTTCATTGGAGAGACTGTTTACATCTATATAAATATAGACAACATAAAATATCATGTCTATACAAATAAAGACAACATAAAATACATATAAAAAAGTCTACCCCGTCTTCCTGCAATCCCAGCTTGAGGCATAGCTCTACCAAAGTTCAAGTGGGGAACCAATGGTTTATTAAGCTTTCTCACAGCAATGGATGAGGGGCTGCCACACTGAAGGTCTGCATCCAGCATGGATGATGACTCTCACAGCTGTGTTGAAAGGAACCCCTGGTCCTTTTCACATGCCAGTCCCTGAGACCTTGAGACTATTTAGGCCAGAATTGGATACAAATGGTTCAGAAGGGTTCTAAATACTCAGGTGAGGATTCCATGACCCTCCATGTTCCTCCTATGAGGGAATGTCAGCAGTCAACAAACATAGTTGTGATCTTTGCAGCCAGTCCAACAGAACTCCTGAAGATGGCAGCGAATGTGTGGCTCAGACAGTGCTGTGTAACATCGTGGCGTCCACAGGTCTAACCAGATCGTCCGGCTTGCCTAGCACATGCTTTAACCATTTCATAGCTGAGTTCCTTGGCTTTAAGATGCAAAAGTGAGCCTTGTGGTGGCTTACGACTTAAATCCAAGCACTGGGTGGGGATGTGGGGCTTGGGTGCAGAGGCAGGTAGGTCTCTGAGTTCAAGGCCAGCCTGGTCTACAGAGGGAGTTCCAGGAATGCCAGGGCTACACAGAGAAACTGTCACTAGTTTTTCCTGCTGGATCCCTTTTAGACCAACATTAGCAACAACACAGTCTCCATACCTCCTACCTACAGATTTGAACACTGGAATTTTGAATTTTGAAAAAATTGACCAGCATCTTGCAAAGTATGGGGCCAGGGAGTGTTTTAAAACTCTTTATGGGGGTTGGGGATTTAGCTCAGTGGTAGAGCGCTTGCCTAGCAAGCGAAAGGCCCTGGGTTCGGTCCCCAGCTCTGGAAAAAAAAAAAAAAAACTCTTTATGAAGCTAGGCATAGTAGTACATGGCTGTAATCCCAGCGCTCAGGAGGTTAAGGCAGGAGGATAATGAGTTCAATAAAGAGAAGACTGTCTAAAAATACTGAGAAACAGTAAGTTTGGAAGACTTCATCTTAAAGGCCTGAAAAGACTATTAAAAAAAAAAGGTATACACAATCTACTCCATCAAGGTAATGGTGCTAGGTATGGGGGGTCAGTGTGTTCATGGAAACTCAGCCTTCTAAAGATAGATTATTTCCCTTTGCAGACTGTAGGCCCTGGCAGGGCAGGAATATGTCAGCAAAGTGCCTAGTTTATATAAGATTGTTCAGATAATACTAGAGGAAGTAAATACAGTCCAGAGCATTATAACCAGGAAATGGTAAAATGAAGAATACTTTATTCCTATTAAGTTATTAGTCAGATGCTTGGCTTCTTAACATATGAGGAGTGTTTAAATGAGGGGTGGAGAGCAAGCAGCCGGTTTATGAGAGAACCCTGCTTTTCTGCCACTATCTGGTTCTCAGTCCTTTTATGACTCTTATCAGATCCTGGGATGAGTGCTTTGTGGGTTTGATTGGAACCTCATTTTTTCATTGCTGAAACTGCCTCATGGAAGTGATATACTTTGTTCAACATAACTGAGGAGTAATCAGCAGAGTTTTCAGTCTGGAAAGCCATTTTGCCAGAACAAGCAGTTCCTTTTGCATTAAAAGTATGTTCCAGGTATGTTGCTAGGGATGATCCTCCGATTGTCCAGATTCTGCTTCCTTTGACTTAGGTGAAATGCTAGATCCCATTCCCTGGACACCCCACACTTGCAGCTCAAGCTCTCAATATGGTCTGCCCATTTGTTTTCCAGCCTGGTACAGATGAACCAATTGTTAAATGCTCAGAATTTCTGTGTGGTGAACAGTAGCTTGTTACAGTCCTCCTGAAAGTTCAAAATCCAGCATGCAGGTTAATGTCTGGCACAGCAGGGAACGTCCAAATCCTGTCCTAGCCTAGTCAAAATGGTTGACTGTGCCATATAAGTTATCTTTTTTAAAATAAGTTATCTTTTTCTGTACCAATAGCCACATTTTTTTCCTACTCTCTAAATCGTGTTTATTGTTTTTGATGTGGGAGATTTAGCCCAGAGCCTCGCACATGCTAAGCACATGCTCTATCATTGAGCCAAATCCCCATCTGTTCTCTAAACTTTGATCTAAAACTTAACTCTGACCTTACATTCACCCCTGCACAGTGCCTATGTGTTCCTGCTGTCTCTATGTCTCTTACCTGTAGCTAGTGCCTTGCAGCCTTGCATATCCACAGTCCACTTGCTGACTTTGAGTCTGGTTTGAGTGCTGCTAGTTCTTTGCTACACAATATACCATGCTTCTAAGGCTTTAAATTATAAAAGGAACTGAAAACAAACCTTTCTTTTAATATTAAGTATGCTAATATTTATGGATCTGAAGAATTAGATTAGGATTAAATGGGATTATAAATTGAAACATTACTTAAAAAAGAATAGGAACACCTGCAAAGGAAAAAATTTTAAACCAATTATCTCTAAATTAACATGACTTTTAAAAACTTTCTAAAGTTGTTTTTAAATTAGGGAGTAAACAAATGCAGTTAATGGCTCTGGTCAGAAAGAGATTAAAATATTTAAGATGTGGGCATTTAGCTATGATAGTTTTTACTAGTCTGAAATGAATTGCTACCACAATATTCATACTTAAACTGTTCTCAAATTCACTACATAGCAGAAGATGAATGACTTAACCTTTGACCCTCTGTCTCTACCTCCAGAGAGTTAAGGTTACAGGTGTGAGTTACCATGCCTGATTTTAAGAGGTGCTAGGGCTTGAACCCTTGACTTAGCACATGCTACACACTCACTACCAACCAGGCTACAGCCTTGGCCCACTTCTAGATCTTTAGGAAATAATATATTTATTGAGAAATGCTGGAGTCTATAGAAGACAAGGGAGAAGGCGAGGCAATACCATATTCACAAAGCTCATCTGCCTGCATAGGTAAGGTTGTTGTATTTGGAAAGTTGATACAATTTTAACATTTTATTAATTCTTCATGAATTTTATCCCATTCATCTCCCTGCCTTTCCATACCCACCTCCTGACCTTTCAACACCACTCCACAAAAGCGCCAAAAAAATAAAAATAAGTCCTGCCTACAAGATGGCAGGGATAAAGATGGGGCAGAGACTGAGGGAATGGCCAACCAATGATGGGTCCAGCTTAGGCCTCATCCCATGGGAGAGCCCATCTCTGACAATATTAATGATATTCTGCTGTATGTGCAGACAGAAGGCTAGCATAACTCATCTGAGAGGCTTCACCTAGCAACTGTTGGAAACAAATTAAGAGACCCATAGCTACAGCCAAACATTAGATGGAGCTTGGGGAATCCTACCGAAGACGGGGAGGAGGGATTGAAGGATCCAGAGGGGTCAGGACACCACAAGAAAACCTACAGAATCAACTAACCTGAGCCCACGGGGGCCCACAGAGACTTAATCACCAAACAGAGCTCAGGCATGGAATGGACCTAGGCCCTCTGCACATACGCAACAGTTGGGCAGGCTGGTCTTCATGTGGGACTCCTACAAGCGGGAGCAGGGCCTGTCTCATGACTCTGTTGCTGGCCTTTGGACTCCTTTCCCATAACTGGGCCCCCCCTGTCTAGTCTTAATAGGCAAAGCTAGGCCTAGTCCTGCTGTAACTTGATATGCCAAGGTGGTTGATATCCATGGAAGGCCTCCCCTCTTCTGAGGAGAAAGGTAAGACTGGAGGATGGAGGGGAGGATAGATAAGAGGGGGGAACTGGGAGAGATTGGAGCTTTAATAAGGATGTAAATTATTTAATAAAAAATGAAAAAATATGGCTGTTGGTAATACTGTAGGGCATTTTCTCAATTAGTGATTGATGTGGGAGGACTAAGTACATTGTGAATGAGGTCACCCCTAGACTGATTAAAAAAGGATAGATAGATAGATAGATAGATAGATAGATAGATAGATAGATAGATAGAAAGAATAAGAAAAAAGCATCTTGCCATGGAAACTGAGGTGTGCCAGTGTGTCACAATGTGTCACACAGTATACCTTTTCTCCCAAACAGCTTTACTTGCAAATGTTCATCACAATGAGTCACATTGGTCTGGTTTGAGGCCTCTGGCTTCTGCTCACTATCAATACTGGATCCTCACAGGACTTCCATCCTGTTGTTGCCCTGTGTCATGGAGATCCTGTAGCTTTGGTTCTGTAGGCCCAGCCCCTTCACACGCTCCAGCAGATGGGGTAGATGTTGGGGTGGACCAACTCAAAGTTGGACGGTAGCTGAGTTGATCACCTTGCTAGCTCTCCCACACCCATGCACCACCACCGTCAGCTCTCCAGCACTGCCCTGGTAAGGAGCAGGTCGGCTCTCCCATGACCATGGTATAGGCTCAGCTCTACCATGCTGCCCAGGCTTGGGGACAGGCCAACTCTCTCACCTGCCAAAGATGGCTAGGAACCAGGCCATCTCTCCCATACTCATGCCACAAGGGCCAGTTCTACTGTGCTTCCTGGGCAAGTGTGGGCTCGCTCTCCCAAATGCTGCAGCCAGTGAGGGAATTCAAAATTTTAATTAAATATTTTATTAAATTTTTTTCTTGGGGCTGGTGATACGCTCAGCAGTTAAGAGCACTGGCTGCTCTTTCAGAGGACATGGGTTCAATTCCCAGCACCCACATGGCAGCTAATAACTGTCTGTAATTCCAAGAACACCCTCACAGACATACATGCAGACAAAACACCAGTGCCTATAAAATAAAAATAAAATTTAAAAGTTAAAATTTCCTTCCTTCTTTCTTTCTTTCTTTTCTTTCTTTCTTCTTTCCTTCCTTCCTTCCTTCCTTCCTCTCTCTCTCTCTCTCTCTCTCTCTCTCTCTCTCTCTCTCTCTCTTTCTTTCTTCTGAGAGATGGTTTCTCTGTGTAGCCTTGGCTGTCCAGGAACTCCCTCTGTAGACCAGGCTAATTTCGAACTCACAGAGAATCACTTGCCTCTGCCTCCTAAGTGCTGAGATTAAAGGCATGCACCATCACTACCAAACCAAATATTAAAAATTGTTACTACTATGATTATCATTATTATTAATTAGTGTGTGTGTGTGTGTGTGTGTGTGTGTGTGTGTGTACCCGCGCACTTGTGTATGCCTATGCTATGGCATGTGTATGAAAGTCAGAAAACAATTTTATAGAGTTGGTTATCTCCATCCACCTTTCCCTGGATTCTGGGGGATTCAAACTCATGTTATTACATTGGTGTGACAAACATCTGCTGAGCCATCTCACAAGCTCTAATCCAAAAATGTTTTTTATTTTGAGGCAAGATGTCATTATGTGTCCTTGTTTGACCTGGAAAACTCTAGGTAGACCAGACCAGCCTTGAACTCTTATCTATACACCTACTTCTTCTTGACTGCTGGGACTCACGGTGTGCATCACCACACCAGGCCGATCCCTAACTTCCCACACAGTGTAAATGTGTGGCAAAAGAAGGACAAGTCGCAGGAATTCAGAAGAGCCATCGCCGTGGGAATGCTGTTCACAAGACAAGTATAACCTTTGAGCCCAGTTGTTAAGATCTAGAAGAGACATTGGTATTTAAGACACAAGAAAAAGGAAGTATAGCAGAAATAGCCTTAGGGACTGTGATGAGCGAATTAGTGAACTGGAGCCAGAGCTTGCTTTGAGGTAGGCTCCAAATGATAAATTGCAGAGACCTGGACTCTAAACGTGGGAATTCTAGGCAGTTATTTATCATCAATTTGAAAACCTGGGTAAATTTATAAATATATCAACTCAATAGGAATGAGTCTTTAAAGGAAAACATTTTTTCCCTAAAGCCAGAGGACACAGATCTCCAGTAGAGGGCAGACAAGTCAAAGCATACACTGCTGTGTTATCAGAAAATGCTAAGAACATAATACACTGTCTTAAAGGCCATTATCAGTGCCTTGAATTTTAGGACGAGCATTAGCAGATCACAGAAATCTGGAGTATAAAATGCTTCTCAACGAATGTGAAAACGAATATGCACACACAGGGCAGGCATACCAAGGATGCTAGCAACACTCATTACTGGTTTTTCTTACCTCTGTCTCCCCTACCCACCTCAGGTATGTCTTAATGCCGGATGCCACCCAAATAAATGCCTAACTACATTTATATCTGGGCCAGAATTCCAACCTTTGTTCTCCATTTCTTTCTGGTCAACTAGGGAAGTGCTTGTTCCTAAGGTCTTTAAAGTCAGAGGTGAGGTCAGGTAACCATAGAGAAATTCTGATGTATGTATTGCCTCAGCAGGTGGAAGAGCTTTCATACAGAAGGGTAGGTAGGGAGTGTTAAGTCTCACTAACTTAATATTCACCTAGGAATATTTAAGACCTACATAAAATGATTGGGAATTTCAACAGATCCTTTAAAGGCTAACACTATAGAGTTTGCAATCAAGAACTCATTTTCTTTGGTTTTTAAATGAGTCTTTAAAGATATAAGAGCAATAACATTTAGTAGATTGACTTTCTGTCATTTGCTGAAATTTTTCCTTTATGCTTTTGTGGTTTTCTTTTTCTTCTGTTTTTCTTTCCTTTTTCTTTTAGAGACAAAAAAAAAAGAAAGAAAAGAAAAGAAAAAAGAAAAAAAGCCTGCTATGTTGTGCAGGCTTCAAATGCACCTCTTTCTTGCCTTTAAAACATTAATGACTCCCTCCCACCCCTATATATCAAGTAAAAGCTTTTTAAAATTGAGAAGTGTTCTCTTTTTCATATAATCCCTTTTTTGCTGTCTTCATAAGGTAATCAGAATTCAGATAAATGAAATAAACGTAGGAAGTCTACAATGACATAATCAGATTATTCTAATTACGTTATTTTTGCAAGATATTCTCTAATCTAGAGTGCCCTGCCAAACTGAACAGAACTTAAGGAAAAAGGGAGACAAAGCCGGAACATGGCACACCTGATGGGATGTCTCCTCCCCTTCACAGCCTCTCATGCAGATGAGAATCATCTTTAAAAAATCCATCTGCCAGTCCTCATCATGAAGGCACTCATAGCTCTAATATATGCTCCAATTATAAGCATAAATTCAAAGAACCAGCAACTCCATAAAACTGTGCTTCGTGGAAACAGGAAAATGTGAAAAAGGATTCCCCAGATTATATCCTGGTTAGTAAAACCCTCTCCAAGCAACCACTTGGAGTAATAAGCAATAAGGAAATACTTAATACTTACTTTCCAGAAGACCCCAACTTCCCCAACACCACCTCAACAACTTACGAGAAGAATAACCAACCTTACTGAGTATTGTTGAGATAAGACATTGATACCAGAGACAATGGAAAAAGTCTGCTCCACAAGACTAACTAGCAAATATGTCTCACTGAAAAACAAACAAGGCCAACTAGACACACACACACACACACACACACACACACACACACACACACACACAGAGAGAGACAGACAGACAGACACATAGACACAGACACACACAGACACACAAACACACAGACATACAGACACAGACACAGACACACAGACACAGACACACAAAGACACAGACACATACATACAGACAGAAAGACACACACACACACACACACACACACACACACACACACACACACACACACACACACAAAATGGTTGTTAGTCACCCAGTGTAGATGCCAGGAATTGAACTCAGGTTTTCTAGGAGAACAGTACACATTCTTGACTGCTAAGCCATTTCTCTAGATGCTGGGTTTTAAATTACAAAGAAGTGTATTGAAAAGCTAGTTAGGAAAAATGAAAAAAGCACAGATCAGTTTGATTTTTAGCTCTTTTCTGCTTTTCTTCAAAAGGATCCTTGGTCTGTACAGCAGTTTCTACCTTTGCTATGCAGAACTGTCAAACCAGAGTTCCTCCAATACCTATTTTGTGTTCCTATATACTGTCTACACATATTTAAAAGAGCCCATTCAGAATTCCAAACCATTTCAAGTTGTTCTTAGTCTTGCATCCTAGGGAAACACCTCAGTGAAAAACATTTTGATTGTCCCGTTCATCAAGGCATTGCCCATTTGTCAGTAAGAAAAATTTTGCACAAATAAACTCTCTGTCTTCAACTGAACATAAGCATTCCTTTCTTAAGGAACAAAAGAATAACTGATCTACAAATAATGCCAAGAGCTATATGTTGTCCAATAACGTGATTTTGTACAAATGAGGACCACAGAAAACTAGGTCCAGAAGAAAGGAAAATAAAACAGTGCTCACCTCATATCAAGTTTTTTCTCCAATAATTTGATATTATTTAACAAAACATTCTATATCTAGAAATATATAGCACTGCTGCTAAGGATGAAAGCCATGCCTAATATAGCCACAGATAAAACTATATGCAATAGATATTTATTATTTTTACCTGTCCTATTAATGACCTTTTCATTTCTGATACCCTGAATTTCTTGTAGGGAGTCTTTTCTGGTCTCTTGCAAGAACTACTGAAGAAAGGGTATATTTTCATTTGGGTGGCCAAACTGATTTTTCTCAAAAGAACATAGTTGTCATTGTTAATGGCTATTTTCCTTGCTTCATAGTTAGAGCATCTACAAGAAGAAAGCCAACATAGAAAAAAAAAGTAGAGGTGAGCAGTGAAGGGAGATATCTCGATGAGAAATGCTGAGACTTTGAATCCAATTACGCCTTAAATTCATTATTTTCCTATTCTCAACCAAGGTTCTCATCACACTTTTTCATGTACACAAACAATCAAGGAGAGGTATGAGATAAAGAAAAATGCTTCTTTTCATTTTATATGTATAAAAAAGGTTAAATGACAGATTACTGGTGTACTACCTGTAAGAGTATCCCTCAACTAAACTGGGAGAAGCCAACAGAGATAAAGATCATCATAAGCTTAATGCATGATTTTAGTTATTTTTAAAGATTTATTTTAATTGTATATGTACAGGTGTTTGCTAGCGTGTATGTCTGTGCACCATCTGTTGCTCAGTGCTTGTCAAGGCAGAGCAGTTGGATCCCCTAGTTACAGGATGCTATAAGCCACCATGTGCGTACTGAGTTATGAACCAAGGTCCTCTGCAAGAGAGGCTAGCACTTTAATTTAATCACTGAGCTATCTCTTCAGCCCTACATATATTTTTAAAATGTTCTCTAAATTCCAGTGAAAAGTATTATACACTAATTTTGCAACAAGGATAGAACAGAGATGAAGATGGGGGAACTTTGTGTGGTACTAGGGACTGAACCTGGGGGCTTGTACAAGCTGGAGAAGCACTGTTGTCCTGAATCCTATCCCAAGACCAAGATAATGTCTCTGATGCCCACACAGTTAAGACTGCCTGTACCACACACAAAGTTTGCAGGCTCCATGCATGTTCCTTGGTAGTGTTCCACCAAAGGCCCTGTTAATTTTCAGGATTCTACATGGATACTATAAGACTGAAAAATCAAGCTTTTGTTCAACCTGTCCTTGGACTACTTCCTCCTGTGTATATAGTGTTGGTATTTTCAGATAGATACACCTACGTAAAGAGACATCATCATTGCCTTGCTTGTGTAAAAGAAATTGTCATGGTCAAGGTTGGAGTGGTGACATACTGACTGAATTTTAAGTACTTGTCATTATAGACTTTGTCCTGCCACATGATATAAAACAAAGAAACTAGACTTTGATCAGAGGTCATAGTCCCAAGTGGGCTAGTACCTGTATGGTAAACCAGGAAAGGCTACTATTTACCTCTAGTCTATAACTTATGACTATATCAGAACAACATAAACTAAATATTTTATAATCTCATTCATTCTATAGACAGTAGTGTTTTTAGATGCCATAAAATATTTTCACCCCAAATATTCAGAAAACTTTAACTGAAACATATATACATGTGTCAAAGATCGGCTCTAACATATTCCTTTGAAAAATCATTGGCTTGAAGTAATATTTTCTTATTTATGCTACATGTTTACTAGCTGCTCTTTTCATTGTTTGTGACAAAACATATGACAGAGACAACTTAGGATAAGAAAAGTTCATTCGGTTCATGGTTCTAGAAGATTTCAATCCAGCATAGCAGGGCAGGCAGAAGAGCTCAGGCCATGGATGTGAGAGCACGAGTCCCTGAGGGACACTTTAGATTCAAACACAGCACCTCTTCATCCACGGCTGATACACAATTAGCTCCATGTGTCTTCCCTTCTCCAGTTGGTCATATGGCAGGAAGAATAGAATCTAGTCAGTCCTGCATCAACAGAGCTGACAAAAACTACCAGGCCTGGTAGCAAAGACCTGTAATCCCAGCTACTTTGAAGGGTGAGGCAAGAAGATCTCAAATTCAAGGCCTGCACAGGCTACATGCAGAACAACTTCAAAGCCAGCATGAACAGTTTAGTGAGTATCAAAATTAAACAGATACTTTCCTTGGATGTGGTGGCACACACATAGTAAATGGGCCAGCACTAGGGAGGCAGAGGCCGAAGAAGGGTGGTCTAAGAGTTTGAGGCCAGCCTGGTCTACATAGCTACATTATGAATGAGACATTGTTTCAAACATACAAAAACAAACAACCTCTCAAATACCAAAACAAAAACAGAACAACAAAGACAAATTTTAAAAAATGGTTTAGGGATATAGTTCAGTGGTAGATCCCCTGCCAAACATGTGTGAGTTTGTAGGTTCAATTCCCAGTACTGAGGGGGGAAAAAACAAAAGTGATATATGAATGTCCCAGTTCTCAAGGAAGTGTATGTTAGGAGAACCAGAATCTAGCAAATACAGAGGGGTGACTGGAATAAGCATAGACAAGAGCACTGCTAGACAGGAGCAGGTTGTATTTGGGAGACAGAGAATCAGGGAAGGATGCAATGGCAGATTTGGAGGAATGGAGAGATGAATGGGATCGGGGTACATGGTGTGAAATTCTTTTTTTTTTTAAAAAGATTTATTTATTTTATATACGTGAGTATACTTTTGCTCTCTTCAGACACACCAGAAGAGGGCATCAGATCTCACTACAGATGGTTGTGAGCCACCATGTGGTTGCTGGGAACTGAACTCAGGACCTCTGGAAGAGCAGTCAGTGCTCCTAACAGCTGAGCCATCTTTCCAGCCCAATGTGACATTCTTTTTTTTTTTTTTTTTCTTTTTTCTTTTTTTCAGAGCTGGGGACCGAACCCAGGGCTCTACCACTGAGCTAAATCCCCAACTCCTCAATGTGACATTCTTAAAGAATCAATTAAAAGTTTTTGAAAATGTTGTCACATATAGGGTGACTCACACCTCCCAGCACTTAAAGGGCTAAGATAGGTAGATTATGAGTTCAGCGCTTGTCTGGTCTACATAGGGTGTTCCATGACAGCCTAGACTACAGTATGAGACCCTGTTCCAACAAAACAAAACAAACAGAAAAAGAGAAATGCAATAAGGTTTTCAAATTTCTGTTTTCTACTTTCATTTGGTCTTATTTTTATATCTAGACTATCAATGCAAACTATGTCAAATATCTATTATCATCTTAAAGAGTCCAGAAAAAATAATTTCTTCACTCCAAAGATCTGTATAAACTTCTCATAATGATATTGTTTGGGCCTGATTAAGTCACGTTGCTAACGTTGCTACCAAAGTATTTGTTTTACTTTGCTTTCTGTGGCTGTGATAAACATGACAAAAGCAAGCTGAGGAAGAAAAAGATTATTTCATCTTATAGGTTACAGTCCATTGTCGAGGAAAACCAAAGCTAGGAGTCAAGGCAGGAACACAAAACAGAAACAATGGAGCAACATGGCTTACTGGCTCCATCTGTCTCAGCCACCTTCCCTAAACAGCCCAGGCCCACCTGTTCAGGGATGGCACTGCCCACAGGGAATTGGGCCACTCTCCATCAATTAGCAATTAAGAAAGTGACTCCACAAGACATTCTCATAGTCCAGTCTTAGAGGAACAATTCTTCAGCTGAGATCCTCTCTTTCAGAGTATCTAGAGAGAACGACAGACCAGCTTGACACGAGCCTATGGTAATAATGACTATTAGGTGGTAAAAAAATAAAAACAAAACAAAACAAAACAAAAAACCAAAAAAGTCAAGCAATATTCAGCACTATCAAAACCCTACAGAGTAAGGTGAATACAACTTCCCAAGGGAATAGAAGTTATAGAAGATACCAAAAATTAGCAACTATTTTCCCAAACACTAGTTTTAAATTTTTTTCAATAACCATTCCCTTCCCCCTCTGACTACAAATGTAATATAATCCTTATAAAAATGAACAATATGCTCTTAGCTTTCATACTACAAATTGCAACTGACATTATATCAGATCAGTTGTAAAAACAAATGCTTAGGGAATACCAATGGGTAAATCTTGAGAAAATATTTCCTTAAATTATTTTACATACCCAAGCACCTTCTGAGGAAATTTTCTCTTATAGCAAATTCAATGGATGACTTTTGAGCTCCCTATGTGAATAACATGAATACAGAAAGCAGTAACTTCTGAAAAGCATGTAGGACTACTATGATCTGAATATAGGTCTGACTGCTTCTGACAAGAGGCAGAGAGTAAAATGGTACCGGATATCCAATTACTAGCTTACCCGGGCAGTGGTTTTCCTTTTGTTCCTATCTTAAGCAGCAAGAACAGTTCTTGTTGAAGAAATCCAAGAATTAGGTTTCTTTTCATATTATACGATAAATCAACAGCAAAAGAGTTTGGATTTCCCATTGTTACTATCCCAAAAATTAGATAAACAAATTTCCACTGGAAAAAAACAATTTCTAAGAAGTCCCTGGTAATACACACTGAGTTGACTCTCAAAAGCCTTTGAAACTGGGCAAAACTAACACAAAGGTATAAAAGGGAGAATATAGGTTTGAGGCAGTTGGGTTGGGAAGGCTGCTCACAGGGCCATGAGAGCAGGAGAGCCCTTCACCGACTGCAGCACTCAAGCGTGCGGCTGTTCCTGACGGTGAGGGCACAGGTGAACCAGCCCCGAGTTGGGAGAGCCGGAGAGCTGCCCTAGAGGTGTGGATAAGGAGAACGGGCACACTGACCACCTCAGCTGCCAGACAGGCCCAGATCCAGGGTGCTGAGCCGGCCCACCCCAAAATTTTATCATCTTCAAATGGTTGGGACATGTGAAAGGGCCAGTTCTGCTGATACAAAGCTGCAGGATCCCCATGACACAGGACAACCGGGAGGAGGCCGGTATGGGTCCAATATTGATACTGTCACAGAAGCTACTGTTCTATAGCAGGACTATCTAAATCCCCCCAGAAAACTGTTAGTAGTATCTAACTTCTGTTAAAGGCTTACATTGCTAGGATTTAGTTTGCTGCCTTATTTAAATTTCACAGTAATTCCACAAGGCAGGTATGTTGTTTTTTGTTTTTCTTCTTAGGCATAAACAAATGCAAACTTAGAGAAAGAAAACAATCATTCAGAGTCACATACTGTAAACACACACGTTGCCTTCCAACAAGTCACCTTCCCTTTCATTAAGAGCTCTACCTCTTGACGTGTAAGCCTAACCAAACCAAACCATCTGTCTCTGGCATAAATACACAGATACGCCTATTCTACATAGTAAAGTTAGGTGGGAGTTTTTAAAAATACCAACCTTGTCTGGAAACTCTTCAATGGCTTCTTGTCAGAAAGCTAAAACACCAAGAACTTGATTTTGCACCATCTGGCCTTTGCTGACTGCACCTTGCCATTGTGAATTATCTTCCTCCCCTTTCTTTGATCTAGCCTTCTTAGACTTCTTTCTATTCCTTTGTCTGCTGGTTTCCTGACTTTTAAGTTTCCCCTTACCCATTCTTTCCACCCACCTTTCCCCTGGTTGATTTGGACTAGCAACTTAAAGCACCAGTTCTCCATGGAAGCTTTTCCTTCTTTAATAACTTTCATATATCATCCTGCTCCAAACTAAGTTAGATGCTACAGGTATTCCCACAGGGTGGATACTTCCTACTTTGAAGAAATTTAACTTTTTTCTGCATACTTGTCTTTTTGATGCTATTTTCTCCAGCAGTTAAGTTACAAAGAGAAGCACTGTATTTGCCAAATATACTATAATCCTTAGCAACCCACACAGTATCTGGCACACAGATACTTTATACACATTTGTTAAAAGGACAATCGAGTGAAAGGTAGGTGGATATGCAAGAAATGGAAGGTCAGGTCATGCCCTGAAGACACAGAGGCCAGGCAAGAAACTGAATATAGCCAGTAAAGGAGGTGCCCAGGCCAGCTTTGCCTGTGTCTGGTACTGTGCTGGTGCAGCTGCTCCAGATTAAGCTAGTTTAATTAGCTCAAGGTAGAGCTGTAGAACCAGACCAGTGGAAAACATGACTGGGAAAGGAAATGAAGCAGTGGTGCCTGGGCGACATTCACTTTGAATGGTAGAATTTAAATTAACATTACATGGCAACACTGCATTTGATTAATGCTCTGGTGAGTTTTAATTGATATTTACTTATTATATAAAATTCACAACAGGAAGAACAATACATTCTCTGAATGCCAGGATTGCTGAATATAGTCTGGGCTAAGTTAGGGATGGTGGTGTATACCTGTAATCCCAGCTACTTGGGAAGCTAAGGCAGGAGGATACTAAATTTGACTCCATCTAGGTAACTTAGCAAGACCCTGTCTCAAATATAACTTAGCAAAGGGGGTGAGATGCTGGGGATGCAGTTCAGTTGCAGGGCCACCCAGCATGTGCCAACCCTGAGTCCAACCCCAGAGCTGAGGGAAGCCAAGGGAGAGGTGGCTGCTCTGGAGTCTGGTTTTTATTTTCTTTCTTTCTTTAAAAAAAAAAATGGTTTATTTTTATTTACATATATGTATACACGTCACTGCAAATGAATGTGTGTTTGTATGTGGGTCTCCTTGCAGGCCAGAAAGCGATGTTGGATCACCTGACACTGGACTTACAGGCAGTTGTGAGCTGTCCAGTTTAGGTGTTGAGAACTGAATTTGGGTTTTCTGCAAGAGCTGCAACATTCTTTTCTTTTCTTTCTTCCTTCCTTTCTTTTCTTTTTTTGTCAAGGCAGGGTTTCTCTGTGCAGTTCTGACTGTCCTGAAACTCACTCTGTAGACCAGGCTGGCCTTGAACTCAGAGATCCACCTGCTTCTGCTTCCTGAGTGTTGGAGTTAAAGCTGTGTCAGCAGCAAGCACTCTTAGCTACCTCTTTAGCCACCTGCAATTCGTTCTTAAGTTACCTAAAAACAAACCAGGTAAGGCACTGCTAGTGTCAAAACTGAAAACACCCTCCCCCACACACAAAAACCTCCTTAAGAAGGAAGGAGTTATACATACCAAGTTTACAAAGATGTCTCTTGTAAAGCAAACTGAACACTTCTACAGATATAACCTATATGGCGACCAGTTCCAAGACTTCAGAGTAGCCTGTAGAGATTTAGGCTCAAATGGCAGGGAACAGTAGAGGAACATTCGCAGTATGGGCTTTCTTCTCTCCTGTATTCACTTAGACAAAACACAGACCTTCCTCTTCTTACATCTTCAGGACTACTACTAAGTTATTCCAATATAGAGCTATCACAATGTTGAATCTAGATTGATTTACTATTAAAAATGTAAAGCGAGAGTTGCAGCCTAGCCTAAGCTACATAATGAGACACTCTTACAACAAAAAAAGTAAATTTTAAAAATTGATTCTATAAAGATGACTTTATACTCCAAAGCCCTTCACATCTTCATCATCGGTGTGTGTGTGTGTGTGTGTGTGTGTGTGTTCTATTCTATGACAGTATCTTGCCCAGTAGCCCAGGCTGGATGTGAACTTGCTATTTATACAGCCCAGGATGACCACAACTCTGTTGATTCTCCTGTCTGTCTCATCCTAAGGACTGGTATTTCAGGAGTGAACTGTCACATCCAGCTCCATTTCCTTATTTTGTGCATGGCTGTTTTGCCTTCGTGTGTATTTGCATACCACATGCATATCTGATGCCTGCAGAAGGCAGAAACAGGTGTCAGAGTCCATGGAACTGAGTTACAGATGGTTGTTAGCCACCATGTGGGTGCTGGGAATTGAACCTGTGTCCTCTGGAAGAGCAGCCAGTGCTCTTTACTGCTGAGTCACCTCTCTCCTCCCCCGCATCCTTTGGATACCTCTGAAGCTGAGGTACAAGTGGTTGTTGAGTTCTGACCTACCTGTACCTCATCGTTTTCACAGCAGTGAGAAAGAAACAAGTGTACTTTTCCTATTTACCTTTTCTTTCAAGATTTCTTACAGTTTTATAGTTTTAGTTCTTTAATGTTAATGCCTTCAATGAATGAATATTAATAATGTCATAGTTTACTTGGCCAATACCGAAAGCATCACATAATCTTCCATTACTGAAAAATATTCATTATTTTAATAATATATATGCTTCTTTCTTTTAAAATAATTTAGAAGAAAATTTTTTAAGAATTAGATTTCTGGGTCTAAACTGTCATATTGCCAAGATCAAACAATTTAAAACCTTGACCAGTATATTCACTGAGTAAGATGTTTATATGAATATGCTATGTGACTGCTTTCTGAACAAGAATTTACACTATTCATGTCTAAATAGTATCATAATCTGCAGTCAGACAACACGTCTAAGAATTGCTATGATGTTCTTGGAAGAAAAAACTTAGATGCTTCTGGAGCAAAAGGTAACTGGAGATATTCTGGTGAAAAACTCTTTAAATGTGAGCTGAACAAGCACTGTACTGGAATCAGGAGCATAGCATTTAAACTCAGAGTGTACTTCAATGTTCTTTTCCCAAGGGCAGATTTTTCTTTTTTTTCCACACTCTTTCTTAACATCTGGAGATTCTAGCCATACCCCAACACCTCCCAGTTGGCTTCTTCCCTCAGCATGCTGTTTGGCTCCTGGGTCAGGCCTTGTGAGGAAAGTTCAAGTAAGGCCAGGAAACGAGATGCTGATCCAAGTGGAACTTCCAGTCCCAGCTCGTGCATGCCAGGGCACTTCCTCATGCAAATGTGCCTAGTGCAGCCACAGCAGAACTGGACTACTTTGGCACTTTCTATCGTCTATTGAATGCATATAGTATTTATAGCCTCTCCTGCTTTCTTTTTAAAGAAACATCTTAGGAAACCGAGCTCTTTTCAAAGAATTACTTTATTGTTGTTAATACATTTTATAAGGCCCCTTCTAAAACTTTGGTATAGTGTCATGGTATGAAGCCTGATGTGACACAGAGGAAAGTCACAGCCTGCTGTGGATTACAGTCATATGTCTGACAAGCAGAATAGCATGGGGAGCACAACCTCAAGGTCAGATTTGCAGTCACTGCTTAGTAGGATATGTGATCCTAAACCAACCCCTCAGCTGTTCTGAATTAAAATATTACCATGCTGGGGAGGTCGTTCTTCAACAATCTTTATCTAAATGACTATTATGTCTTATTATTCTAATAACGCTGCCCCAATTGCATTTTAACAATATTATCATATTTTTTAACTAGTTGTTTGCCTTTTATTATCTATCTTCCCCATGGATAATAAATTCTATAAGTACAGGCATTGCTTTGGTTGTCACTGGATGATCATTATCTAGCATGATACCCACCACAGAAAAGCACTGATAATTGCAGAATTAATGAGTTCAGCCTTGTCATTTTAAAAACAGAGATAAGTAAGACTCTTGGTAAAAATGCAGGGTAGGTAACATATAAAAAGTCTAGTATGGAATCAGTCATATGGTTAGTATTCACAAATGTTAGTTCTTAACAGTCCTCAGCACCTTCAGTCCTTCCTCTAACTTTCTGGGACTAAACCACCAACCAAAGAGTATACATGGATGAGTCCATGGCTCCAGCTACGTAAGTAGCAAAGGACTGCCTTAACTGCCATCAATGGGAGGGGAGGACCTTGATCCTGTGGAGGCTTGATGCCCCAGGGAAGGGGGATGCTAGAGCCCTGAGGCGGGGGTAGGTGGGTGGAGGAGCACCCTCTTAGAGGCAAAGGAGAGGGGGAAATGGGGTGGAAGGTATGTAGAGGGGAAAGTGGGAAGGGAAGGGGGACAACATTTGAAATGTAAATAAATAACCAATAAAAAACAATTCTATTTTGTCAAAGGCTTTCTCATCAACTTATAAAATGATGAAGTGGTTTTTTTCTTTGAATTTGTTTATATAGTGGATTACACTGATGGATTTCTGTATACTGAACCATCCCTGCATTCATAGGATGAAGCCTACTTGACCATAGTGAATGATTGTTTTGATGTCTTCTTAGATTCAGTTTGCAAGAATTTTACTGAGTATTTTTACATCGATAATCATAAGGGAAACTGGTATGAAGTATCCTTTCTTTGTTGGGTCTTTGTGTAGTTTAGGTATCAGTGTAACTGTGGCTTCATAGAAGGAATCGAGTAGTGTTCCTTCTGTTTCTATTTTGTGGAATAGTTTGAGAAATATTGGTATTAGGTCTTCTTTGAAGGTCTAATAGAATAATAGAATTCTGCACTAAAACCATCTGGCCCTGGGCTTTTTTTTTTTTTTTTTTTTTTTTTGGTTGGAAGACTTCTTATGACTGCTTCCATTTCCTTAGGGGTTATGGGACTGTTTAGACGGTTTATCTGATCCAGTAGAAAGGCACGGACGGCCCCTGGTCGAGGGATGGGGCCACACACCCATCTCAAAGTTTGAACCCAGAAATGTTCCTGTCCAAAGGAAAAACAGGGACAAAAAAATGGAGCAGAGACTGAAGGAAGGGCCATCTGGGGACTCCCCCACCTGGGGATCCATCCTGTCTGCAAACCTGACACTGTTGCCATTGCCAAGAGGCATTTGCTGACAAGAACCTGGTGTGGCTGTTCCTTGGGAGGTTCAGCCAGCAACTGACCATTGCAGATGTGGATTCTTGAAGCCAACTGTCAGACTGAACTCAGAGACCCTAGTGGGGGAGCTGAAGGAATGGATGAGCTGAGGGGGATTGCAACCCCATAAGAACAACAACATCAGCTGGTTGGACTATCCAATTCTTCCAGGGACTAGGCCACCAACTAAGGTGTGTACAGGGAGGGATCCATGGCTCCAGATACATATGTAGCAGAGGATGGCCTTGTCTGACATCAATGGGAGGGGAGGCCCTTGGTCCTGGGAAGGTTTGATGCCCCAGCATAGGGGATGTTGGAGGGATGAGGTGGGAGAGGGTGGATGGGTGGGAGCACCCTCATAGAGGCAAAGGGGAGGGAGGAGAGGGAGGTTGTGGGATGGGAGCTTGTGGCAGGGTAAACGGGAAGTGGGATTATCATTTGAGATGTAAAAAGATAGAATGATTAATTCTAAAAAACTTAAGTTAAAAAGTCCTCAGTTACTGCCTTGTAAAACTCAGCTTTCCAAATTAGTCACTGGAATGAAGACTGTCTACTGCTTCTCCATTGCAGAAGCATGTTGTGAAAAAAATATACAGAAGACATTGGGGTAACTCAGAAGACTAAGACAGCATCTGCTAAAATTACCAATGGTTTGACATTTGCTTAATTGGGGCCATCTACTGTTTTCTCCAGCTTCCACCTAATGACTGAAATTGCAACTTCATTAGGAATCCACCTGCAGCACTACGCCCAAGAAAAAGAGTGCACTTGAATGCATGGTGACAACACTAGAGAAATTCATAGAATAAATAGAGAATCGGGCTATAAATACCCCAGTGATCATCTAATTACCAGTGAAATATCCCACCTTGGCTCAGGACACATGACACTGAACATTAAGCTATCTCGATTTCCTATGCTTTCACCACCAGTCTTTACAATATTCCAAATTCAGCCTTCAGAGATTCCCAAATCTACAACCTTATAATCCCTTTCTAGTGAAGTTTTTGAGAATCATGATCCTCAACTGTGGCTGCACCATCACTTGTAAACTTCATAAAAATCTTTACTAAGTTCCACCCAAGACCTACATAATTTAAAAAAAAAAAAAAAAAAACTTAAGGTGAGACTTAAGTGCCTGCACTTAAAAAAAAAAAAAAAAAAAGAAAGAAAAAGAAAAAAAATCAGATTATTCTTTTGCAAAACCAGAGCTAAGAACTGTTATTTCATTTGCCTCTGACTTCCTAGTACCAGAATAACTATATTCCATTAAAAGCAAATGCAATCCAGAGGATCAGAGAAATGGCTTAGCCATTAAGAGTTCACACTGCTTTTGCATATACAGACAAGGAGGCTCGAGATGACTCAATTGGAGCTTTTACTTGTTTGATTCTGCAAATTAGGTCAAATGTCTGGGGTTTATGTACAGTTGTTTTACTGTTATATCCTGCATTCTCCGTGTCACATGTTTAAAAGATGGCTCCAGTCTTAAAAGAGGGACTGGATACAAATCCAGCACAGGAAAGCATGGTGTCCCTGGACCATTGATTTTAGATTTTGCTAGATATGGTATTAGCAATGTTCAATTTGAAAAATCATTGTATGAGCTATGGGGAATAAAAAGATCCATAAGAAAATTTCTGGCCTTGTTTTGTTTTGACACTTTCTGTAAATCTAAAGACTGTGGTTTGGAAGTTGCCATATTAATATGACACAATAATGGATGATGAAGAAGGGAAATAGCCAGGATGTTTACTGGCTTTTTTCCTCCAGAACAGAAGTATAAACTGAATTGTAGCCACGTTCGATTGTACTGGCTTTGGTTCTGTTGGAGATTTGGTGATATAAGAGGACCCTGTAACTGCTGCTCTTGCTCGATCGCTCAGCTCAGAGTATAGACTAGCCTTCTACTTTTTACACCTTTAATTTCATTGTATTTACGTTTTGCATGTGCACACATGTATGGTGTGTGTGTGTGTGTGTGTGTGTGTGTGTGTGTGTGTGTGTGTGTGGTGGGGTGGGCAATGTACAGATGCCTCAGTACACATGGAAGTCAGAGGACAAGTTGTTCATTCTTTCCCTCCACCATGTGAGTCCTAAGTATTATATTCTCATCATTGGGCTTGGTGGCAAGAACTTTTACATAGTGAACCATCTTGCTAGCTTGATTATTTTTTACACTTATTTTTAACAATTCCACGGGGCAGATATCTATCCTTATTTTATGGATGGGGATATGGAGTCACACAGCCAGCAAGTAGTAAAGCTTAGACACAGATCCAAACTGGATCTTGAGCCTGAGTTCTTTATTTTTATGCTTCTTTTGAACTGAAATTACATGATCACACATGTTTGTGATCCTCCTGATATGGGTACTGAGAATTGACCCCAGGTCCTCTGAAAGAGCAACAAGTGTTCTTAACTGCTGAGCCATCTCTCCATCCTCTCCAAATTAACATAAAATTTAGCTTTGATTCTAAAAACAGAGAAGGTCTTCTAAAAAAATATAACCTAATACTCACATCAAAATCAAAGGGTACTACACACACACACACACACACACACACACACACACACACACACACACACAACCATACTTGTACATGCAAATGTACACAACCTGTGCAAGGTATACAAACACATGCATCTACACACATACATACTTGTACACACACACATATATACATACACATGGACACACTCTTAAAAATGTTTAAAATAAAACCTTTTTAAAAAAACATGGTCAATGAGTGGTGATAATGGCTATTCCTGAGGATGCTGGCTGGTGACTGTAGGCAGAAGAGACAGAGAGGGATGGCAGGGTGGGATCCCATTTCCTGGTGTGTGGACTTGTTCTTCAGCTGGTGCTGCCACCTGGGAAGGTTGTGAACCTTTAGGGAATGGAACCTTGCTGGCTTCCTGCTCCTGCCATTACTGAATTGTAAGCCAAAAACCCCTTACACATTTACTTCTTGTCAGGCATTTGTCATAACAATGAGAAAAGTAGCTAATACAGTCACTTAGAATAATTCATTAAGTTTACATAAAAGTGAAAATAGTTGTATTTTTTCTTCTGTATACATTTTAATTTTAGTTCAATAAAGGTGAAAATATTATGTAACTGTATGGAAGTGCCATAATGAAAATCACCACTAAATATAATTAGCATATGCCAATAAAGTATTTTAAAAGTACAGAGAGAAACTGTCTTCTAGTTTTTCCTGTACCTCCAAAAGTGTTGATACAGGAAGCTTAAATCTTTAGAGCCTCCCACGGAGTTTGGAAACTTCATCCCTCATTAAGGTAGATTTGGATCACTCATTTTAGTCTCTTGTTCCACTTTCAAGAGCAGCCTAGCCAAGGAGTTCATGAGTGGAAGGTCAAAGTGTGGTAGTTGCATGGTTACAAGTTTACAGTCAACTCTCTTAGGAGTCAAGTCCATCTCAAATATCATCCGCTCTTCAGAAAACAGATGTCATAAATGCTGCACACTGAATCTCTGGTTTCATGATGCAAAACTTAGCATAGCGTTAAAAAAAAAAAACCCTAGTGGTTTTGAACTCCTGACTGATGTTCGAGTAATCCTGGGAGCATTTCAAAAATAACCATGCAACTACCACACTTTGACCTTCCACTCATGAACTCCTTGGCTAGGCTGCTCTTGAAAGTGGAACAAGAGACTAAAATGAGTGATCCAAATCTACCTTAATGAGGGGTGAAGTTCTGCCCTTGTCATCCCTCATACACTTCCCCCAAAAAATCTGCCTGAGGCTAAATTGAAGAGTTATGTAGATTAACATCAGACAGCCTCATATTGACTATGAGGCTTGGTTATTAGTAGCCACACTTATGCAGATCTATAATGAAAAAGAACAAGCTGAGCAAGAAAAAAATACAAAAGTTTGAAGATAAAAGGAGCACCAGGAATTTTAATGGAGTCAAGTCCAGTTCTTAAAGTGATTAAAAGAAAAACCTAATGCTAAATGAAATAAAGGGAGTGGGTGACCTCAGGGCAAGACCCCATAGAGCTAAACTTTCACCTTGTGAAAGGAAGTAAAGAAAAGTTTAGGGCGGGCTGGAGAGATGGCTCAGTGGTTAAGAGCACAGACTACTCTTCCAGAGGTCCTGAGTTCAATTCCCAGCAACCACATGGTGACTTATAACCATCTGTAATGGGATCTGATGCCTACTTCTGGTGTAGTTATATATAATAAATAAATAAACCTTAAAAAAAAAGAGAGAAAAGTTTAGGGCCAAGTGTGGTGCTGCATGCCTTTAAATCCAGCCCTGGGAGGCAGACAGGCTGATTTCTGAGTTTGAGGCCAGACAGTTTTACAGATCCATATTCAGGACAGCCAAAGTTTAGGCAGAGAAGAAAACCATGGAAAACAGAAAGCTGGTGAAAATGTTTTTGAACAAGAGGGCCATGTTCTAGCTCAGCAAGCAGCAGAACTTGGCGAATTTGGCTTAGTGGTTCTGGCTTTAGAACCCAGGTTATAAGAAAGGGATTATGGAATCTCCCTCTATGGCTAAGGAAAACCAGGCCAACCAGGCATGTGGCAGAGAGCTACAGAGGCCACTGTGTGAAACTGTGAAGGTGAAGCATTGGAGCCTCAGAGACCCCAAAACGCTGGAGATATCAGAGTTCTGAGATAGCTGCTGAGGAAAGCTGCGGAAAAGGAGTGGAACCAGTCCAAGAGAAAGAAGTGTGTTACAGTCAACGAAGATGAAAGGATAGGGGAATCTCTAGGAAGTCCCAGAGACCTGGCCTGGGGGAGGCTCCCAGGAGTCAATGCTGGTGACCTTAGCCAAGATGCCTAATAGTAAGGTCATAGTACCTGAAGAGGCCACTTCCTGTAGCCAGGCAGGACCCCCCAATGGTGTGATAGAGACACCAACCATCCACAAAAATTTGACCCAAAATTTGTCCTGTCTAAAAGAAATTCTGAGACAAAGATGAAGCAGAGACTAAAGGAATGGCCAACCAATAACTGGCCCAACATGAGACCCAGCCCATGGGCAAGCACCAATCCGACACTATTATGCAGACAGGAGCCTAGAATTATTTCTGTTGTCTGAGAGGCTCTACCCAGCACCCGAATGAAATAAATGTAGAGACCCATAGTCAAACATTGGCCAGAAGTTGGGGGCTCTTATGGAAGAGTTGGGGGAAGGGTTGAAGGTCCTAAAAGGCATAGGAACCCATGTGGGTCCCCTAACAGCTGGAGCAGGGGTTGTCCCTAAAGCTGTAGCCTGACTGTGGAATCTGTTCCCTAACAGGTCTGTCTTGTCTGTCCTCAGTGGGAGATGATGCTCCCAATCCTGCAGAGACTTGATGCAGGGTGGGAGAATATCAGGGGGAAGTACCCTCTCAGTGGAGAAGGGGATGAGGGATGGGTGAAGGAACACTGAGAAGGGGGAAGTGTTTGGGATGTAAATAAATACATTAATAATAAAAAACAAACAAAAAAGGTGAAATGAGTTGGAGATCTGAAGAGCTCTGACATCAGATATGGAGATGCAGAGTTTGGAGTTTGCCCATCTGGTTGTCAGTCTTCCTCCTTATGCTCTCTTTCCTTTATTTTGAAATGGTAGTGTATATTCTGTGCCATGGTATGTTGGAAGTATGTGTTCTACCTTTTCATTCAGATTTTACAGGGGGTTATAATTAAGAGATTGCCGTGACTATGAGAGACTTTGAACTGTGAATGTGATAGACTATGGGGACTTCTGAAGTTGGATTAAATGCATTTTGTATTCTGATATGGCTGCAAGTCTATGGGGGCCAGGGAATGAAATTTGGTGGTTTGAGGGAAAATGGCTCCCATAGGCTCATAGAGAGTGGCACTATTATGAGGTGTGGCCTAATTGGAATATATGTGGCCTTGTTAGAGGAAATGTGTCTCTAGGTGTGGGCTTTGAGGTTTCCAATGCTAGGTATTTCTCTCTTTTCCTGCTGATCCCAATGTAGAATCTTTCCAGTACTGTGTCTGCCTGTGTGCTGCCATGCTTGTTCCCTGCCATAACTAATAGACTAAACCTATGATCTGTAAGCCAGCACCAATTAAATGTTTTCCTTTATATAAGTTGCTGTGGTCATGGTGTCTCTTCACAGCAGTAGGACACTGAGTGTGACAATGCAATACAGACAGCAAAAAGGAAGACTGTTAATATAAACCATCAGAAATGGCCAGGTTTGCTTGCTGTCAGCCTGTACATCACTATTCTGCAGCCAACTAGATTGCTATCACCATCTTTTACCTACAAACGTTACAAATGTAATTGTGCTTACAACTTTTACAGACTAACAACTAGAAATGTAGTAACCATTGAAGCATACACGAACAAGGGGCATCAGAAAACTCTGAAGAGTAAAGTCCCTTCCAGCTTACTGTTGGGATTTAGCTCAGTGGAAGAGTTTTTGCTTAGCACACCTTCTAGGCCTGATCCTTACCAAAGGGGCAGAAGGCAGGGGGCCGGGGGTTGTGGGGGGAGGTCACAAATGTTGTAACTAGGGCTTACTTTAATATCCTGTCTTGAACTTAATGTTAGTTTAAATATTTTTTCTTCCCAAAACTATTCTTTTACCCCACAAAGTGACTCCATGTGAAAACACCCATAGAAGGAGACATCTAAAAGTCTATTGCTTACTATAGGCCTACAGTCTGGGACGCTAAGACTCTGTCTTCCCCTAGAAGAAAATGTAAAACTACAGTCTAAATGTAAACGAGGCAGTGGTGGCACAGAATATGACTGGCATGAATGAAGCTTTGGGTTTGATCCCAGCACAATCAATAAATATAAAATAAAATACTTTTAAATAATCTTAAGCAGTTTAAATTTTCCTGTTTTGTTTTTGTTTTTTCTTTAGTAATACGAAAGGCCAACATCTCTTCCTTTCATTGGTCTATACAAATATAAAAGGTCTTTTTGCCTCAGAAGATGGAAAGATCTCCCATGCTCATGGATTGGCAGGATTAATATAGTAAAAATGACCATTTTACCAAAAGCGATCTACAGATTCAATGCAATCCCCATCAAAATACCAATCCAATTCTTTAAAGAGCTAGACAGAACAATTTGCAAATTCATCTGGAATAACAAAAAACCCAGGATAGCTAAAACTATCCTCAACAATAAAAGGACTTCAGGGGGAATCACTATCCCTGAACTCAAGCAGTATTACAGAGCAATAGTGATAAAAACTGCATGGTATTGGTACAGAGACAGACAGATAGACCAATGGAACAGAATTGAAGACCCAGAAATGAACCCACACACCTATGGGCACTTGATTTTTGACAAAGGAGCCAAAACCATCAAATGGAAAAAAGACAGCATTTTCAGCAAATGGTGCTGGTTCAACTGGAGGTCAACATGTAGAAGAATGCAGATCGATCCATGCTTATCACCCTGTACAAAGCTTAGGTCCAAGTGGATCAAGGACCTCCACATCAAACCAGATACACTCAAACTAATAGAAGAAAAACTAGGGAAGCATCTGGAACACATGGGCTCTGGAAAAAATTTCCTGAACAAAACACCAATGGCTTATGCTCTAAGATCAAGAATCGACAAATGGGATCTCATAAAACTGCAAAGCTTCTGTAAGGCAAAGGACACTGTGGTTAGGACAAAACGGCAACCAACAGATTGGGAAAAGATCTTTACCAATCCTACAACAGATAGACGCCTTATATCCAAAATATACAAAGAACTCAAGAAGTTAGACCGCAGGGAAACAAATAACCCTATTAAAAAATGGGGTTCAGAGCTAAACAAAGAATTCACAGCTGAGGAATGCCGAATGGCTGAGAAACACCTAAAGAAATGTTCAACATCTTTAGTCATAAGGGAAATGCAAATCAAAACAACCCTGAGATTTCACCTCACACCAGTGCGATTGGCTAAGATCAAAAACTCAGGTGACAGCAGATGCTGGCGAGGATGTGGAGAAAGAGGAACACTCCTCCATTGTTGGTGGGATTGCAGACTGGTAAAACCATTCTGGAAATCAGTCTGGAGGTTCCTCAGAAAATTGGACATTGAACTGCCTGAGGATCCAGCTATACCTCTCTTGGGCATATACCCAAAAGATGCCTCAACATATAAAAGAGACACGTGCTCCACTATGTTCATCGCAGCCTTATTTATAATAGCCAGAAGCTGGAAAGAACCCAGATGCCCTTCTTTTTTTTTTTTTTTTTTTTGGTTCTTTTTTTTCGGAGCTGGGGACCGAACCCAGGGCCTTGCGCTTCCTAGGTAAGCGCTCTACCACTGAGCTAAATCCCCAGCCCCTCCCAGATGCCCTTCAACAGAGGAAATGGATACAGAAAATGTGGTACATCTACACAATGGAATATTACTCAGCTATCAAAAACAATGACTTTATGAAATTCGTAGGCAAATGGTTGGAACTGGAAAATATCATCCTAAGTGAGGTAACCCAATCACAGAAAAACACACATGGTATGTACTCATTGATAAGTGGCTATTAGCCCAAATGCTTGAATTACCCTAGATGCCTAGAACAAATGAAACTCAAGATGGATGATCAAATGTGAATGCTTCACTCCTTCTTTAAAAGGGGAATAAGAATACCCGTGGCAGGGAATAGAGAGGCAAAGATTAAAACAGACACAGAAGGAACACCCATTCAGAGCCTGCCCCACATGTGGCCCATACATATACAGCCATCCAATTAGACAAGATAGATGAAGAAAAGAAGTGCAGGCCGACAGGAGCCGGATGTAGATCGCTCCTGAGAGACACAGCCAGAATACAGCAAATACAGAGGCGAATGCCAGCAGCAAACCACTGAACTGAGAATAGGACCCCCGTTGAAGGAATCAGAGAAAGAACTGGAAGAGCTTGAAGGGGCTCGAGACCCCATATGTACAACAATGCCAAGCAACCAGAGCTTCCAGGGACTAAGCCACTACCTAAAGACTATACATGGACTGACCGTGGACTCTGACCTCATAGGTAGCAATGAATATCCTAGTAAGAGCACCAGTGGAAGGGGAAGCCCTGGGTCCTGCTAAGACTGAACCCCCAGTGAACTAGATTGTTGGGGGGAGGGCGGCAATGGGGGGAGGATGGGGAGGGGAACACCCATAGAGAAGGGGAGGGGGAGGGATTAGGGGGAAAGGGAATAACACTCGAAATGTATATAAGAAATACTCAAGTTAATAAAAAAAAGGTCTTTTTTATTTCACAGAGGTAAAATGCATTCTCTATAAGAATATAACAAATCAAACAAAAGACTAAAGCAGACCATAAAATAACAGTCACTTCCTGTGTCCCCTTTCCTGTGTGACTGTGTAGGGATTGGGTCAGAAGAGCAAGGAAGTGAAAGAAATGAAGAGATCTTTTCTTGAGAAATAAACCAACCAAGTAAGTATTTTTCTGACCACCTGCCTGAAGAAGAAATAGTTATACAATGGTCACATACAAGGGAACCTGTTGTTCATAGCTGAGCCCCTCTAAGTCCAGTTACTGGAATTCAAGCTTTTCTCCTTTTAGGCTTGATGGCAGCAGGTAAGGTGGTAGGAATGAAAAGAGAGTCCTCAGGACCCTCAGTATTCTCAGTGGCACCTGCAGCCATAGTAGTACTCCAGCCAGCCGGTCACTATGGACATGACATTCTTATCCCCCAGTCCTCACCTCAATACTGGGGATTGAATAGGTCCTTGAGCATGCTGGTCAGGAACCCCTGACATTCTTATCTAGAGCCAAAGTGAAACTCCTGAAGTTAGGGCTAGAATTTTCCTGTGATCTCTTCTATTCACATTCACCTGCTCTGGGACTCAGTCTCTCCTACAACAGCAGAGAGAGCAATAGCTGTTTCTAACCATTATCTGAATGGAACTGAAAAAGGGCAGGGGCCTCTGCTTTCTTTTAGTAAGGCCCCATAAGATCTAAGGCAGCCAGTTCTTTAGCAAATCTAAAAAAAATTCATTTATCTAAGTTTCTTTTCTTCCTACATATATTTTTTCTTTTTTCCTCTTCTTTTCACATCCATCCATAAAACTAACTTTTCAATTATATGTTCTCTAAGCATAGATTCTGTATTTTATGTCCAATTCACATAGCTCTTTACCCAGTACTCTTACACATAAGAGTCAATCAATGATTGCTGAATGAATGAGTACATCTAGCCAAAGTTCACACTATTATTACTCCAAGATTACAGACAGGTTTTCAGTGATTGGCTTTATCATCTATTTTTCCTCTTTACATGAGTATTTCCACTTCAAATACTTATCAAGATCCCATATCACTTCCTTTGAAGAAAGTTAAATAACGGGGATTTCAGTGTTTGCTCTACAAATAACACCTCCTCCGTGCTAAATCTTCAGATTATTGTCACTTTGTATGATTGAATGTGCAGTACTTGGGACTGAACCAGAACTCTGTGCATACTAGGCAAGCATCCTGCCACTGAGCTAAATCTCCAGTCTAAGCCTTTAAGATAGAAAGGATCTCTTCAAATTTCCTTTGATATCAGAGTAGTAGTAAAGGCAGAAAGAGGTAGAGTATTGAAAACACTGAGCAAAATGGGCCTGACCTTTAAACAAAGTTAAAGAAGCATGACTTCAGCTAGTCCTGGGTGGGGTTGTGACTTAGTGGTAGAGTGCTTGCCTAGCCTGCACAAAGCCCTAGATTTGATCTCCAGCAGTGCATAAAGAAAGTATGGTGGTACATGCTTGTGGTCTGAGCACTGTGGAGATAAAGGCAAAAGGATCAGAAGTTCAAAATCATCATTGGCTACACAATGAGTCCAAGGCCAGCCTTGGATACATGAGACCCTGCCTCAAAAATCAAAGCAAAAAACCAAAACAATAACAAATTTTTTCAGTCAACTTGCCCTTTGTGTGTGTTGCCCTGTGTGTGTGTTGCCCTGTGTGTGTGTGTGTGTGTGTGTGTGTGTGTGTGTGTGTGTGTGTGTGTGTGTGTGTGTTTACTAGCCTGTGTATGGAGTTCAGAGGATGACTTTCAGGAGTTGGTTCTCTCCCTTCACTATAGAACATGGGGATCAAATTCAGGTCATCAGGTCTACATGTCAAGGCTGAAACCTGACATTTCAAATTATTAAAAAATTCTGGTTATGGGGCTGGGGATTTAGCTCAGTGGTAGAGCGCTTACCTAGGAAGCGCAAGGCCCTGGGTTCGGTCCCTAGCTCTGAAAAAAAGAACCAAAAAAAAAAAAAATTCTGGTTATAAAATGATTGTTGGTATTTCCAGGACTAGGGAGGTGAAAGCAGGAAAATTACAAACTTAAGGCCAGCTTAGGTTACATGGCAAGTTTCAAGATAGGCTGAGTGACCTAGAGAGATACTAGTGGGGAGGGGAAAGGGCAGGAGGAAAGAAAGGAAAAGAAATCTAGAGTTGCCTGTGGGGAAAAGAAACCCAAATAATTGTTTGCAAGGATGAAAAACTACTAAAGTCATCCTTTTCCAACATGCTTAAATATTTTTGTATAGATTTCCATACACTAATCTCTTTGAGAGAAGTCAACCCAAACAATAAAGCAGTATAAGTCCAGAGGATTTCATCACACACTGAACAAAATCTCATAGGATACTATATAGGAGCCTGGTACATAATCTGTCAATGACTCTGCTCTCTGCTAATGAGCTCACTGATAACTGGCAGCTGAAATGTGATGTCAGTGCTGTCCCTGCTTATCACAAAACACTGAACAATCAATCGTATAACCTTTCCACACTCAGTCTGTCATCTGCAAAATGTTGGTGATAAAGAGTATTTGTGTGGATTCCTCAGTTGATGTCTGTGAGCGTTAGGGAGTGAGCACCACTCCAGCTACTTATGAGTCACAATAACTGAATCCGCGGCATTCCAGACTCATCAAGATGGGATGGCGTTCAAGCAGGCGATACAATTAGGTCCTAAAACTGTACCACGGTGAAAAGGGGAAAGAAGGCTGAGGTGTAGCCTGAGAAGCAGCACCAAGACACAGTGTCATGAGTGCAATAGCCACAATAAGTAGCGGAAGCGTGTAGGACTCAGCTGTATGGCCGGAGTTTAGTCACAGATACATGTTAGAAGGAACAAAATTTAATGAAAGGAGGGGGTATCAGTCAAAATCAATTCAAAGAGTGCTGTAACTCAGCATGTTATACTAACTATAATTTTTAAGTTTAATTAATAAACTTAATTT